>NW_027507784.1:226468900-226473691 GCF_037356315.1 Lithobates pipiens
CGCAGTTTACCACGTGAATGCTCCATCAAATGATGGAGCGATCACTTGCAAACAAACCATGACATGATGCCGGTTCCTCCCTCCTCTCTATGTACCGATCAGTACTGTGTGAGAGGGGAGAGAACGGTGGCAGCAGCGCTGTGGGCTAGATCTGTAGTTCCCACAGCGCTGTTCCGTAACAATTGACTCTACAATGCCCTGGCAATACTCTGCAATACCCTGCCAATACTCTGCAATACCCTGCCAATACTCTGCAATACCCTGCCAATACTCTGCAATACCCTGTCATACTCTGCAATACCCTGTCATACCCTGGCATACTCTGCCATACCCTGGCAATACCCTGCCATACCCAGCCATACTCGGTGATGCCGTGCAATGCCCAGCCATACTCGGTGATGCCGTGCAATGCCCAGCCATACTCGGTGATGCCGTGCAATGCCCAGCCATACTCGGTGATGCCGTGCAATGCCCAGCCATACTCGGTGATGCCGTGCAATGCCCAGCCATACTCGGTGATGCCGTGCAATGCCCAGCCATACTCGGTGATGCCGTGCAATGCCCAGCCATACTCGGTGATGCCGTGCAATGCCCAGCCATACTCGGTGATGCCGTGCAATGCCCAGCCATACTCGGTGATACCCTGCAATACCCAGCCATGCTCTGCTGTTCTCAGCCTCTGTATGTGGCCAGGCTGTGGAAGTCTCACACATGTGGTATCGCCGTACTCAGGAGGAGTAGGAGAATCTATTTTGGGGTGTCATTTTTGGTATATACATGCTATGTGTTAGAAATATTGTATAAATTGACAACTTTGTGTTTAAAAAAACAAAATAAAAAGCATTTTAACCACTTCCCGCCCACCGGCCGTCATATGACATCCTTGAATTCGTGCGGAGATATTTGAATGATACCTGCAGCTACAGGCATCATTCAGATATCAGCGTTTTCAGCCGGCGATTCCCTACACCATAAGAATGATCATAGCGGCTGTTCCGTTGCTTGATCGTTCTTATGGGAGGTGAGAGGGGACACCCCCCCAGCCACCCTCCGGTGCTTCTACCAATTCACCGCTATGATCAAAGCCAGGATCTTCTTTTTTTTTTTTTATTTCAGGCTTCCCAGCCTAGAGGTGAGATGTGGGATCTTATTGACCCCATATTTCACTGTAAAGAGGACATGCCATGCCATACTCCTATTACAAGGGATAAAAGTGATTAAAAATTTTTTTGGGGAAAAAAGTGTCAAACTAAAATAAAGTAAAATGAACAATAACACTTTTTTTTTTTTTAAAGTGCCCCTGTCCCCGTATGCTTACATGCAGAAGCGAAAGCATACATAAGTCCCACCCCCATTTATAAACTGTGTTCAAACCACACATGTGAGGTATCGCTGCGAACGTTAGAGCGAGAGCAATAACTTTGGCCCTAGACCTCCTCTGTAATCTTTTTTTACTGGTTACACGTTTTGAGTTAAAGCGTTGCCTATGGGGATTTTTAAGTAGCGAAGTTTTGCGCCATTGTGCAATTTTGAAGGGTGACATGTTGGGTATCTATTTAACTTCATCTTTCACAATATGCAAAAACATTGGGCTTTGAAAAATTGCTGCGCAAATACCGTGCGAGATAAAAAGTTGCAACGACCGCCATTGTATTCTCTAGCGTCTTTGCTAAAAAAAAAATGTTTTGGGGGTTCTATTGTAATTTTCTAGCAAAGAAATGATTTTTACATGTAGGCGAGAAATGTCAGAATTGGCCTGGTGCTCCAGAACTACTGGGCCTCTGTATGTGGCCAGGCTGTGTAAAAGTCTCACACATGTGGTATCGCCATCCTCGGGAGTAATAGCAGAATGTGTTTTGGGCAGTTATTTTTGGTATGCATATGCTGTGTGTGAGAAATAACTTGCTAATATGACAATTTTGTGGAAAAAAAATCTTGATTTTGCAAAGAATTGTGGGAAAAAATGACAACTTCAAAAAACTCATCATGCCTCTTACTAAATACCTTGGAATGTCTTCTTTCCAAAAAGGGGTCATTTGGGGGTACTTTTCTGGCATGTTGGGGTCTCAAGAATGTCAGTACTTCAGGTGTGATAAATTTTCAGATATTGGCACCATAGCTTGTGGACATGTAGTAGTATAAATTTTGGCCAAAATTTATGAAGAACAATTATTAATTTGCTAAATTTTATAACAAAGAAAAAATTTTTTTTTTTTTTTTACAGAATTTTCTGTCTTTTTTTTCTCAGTGCAAAAAATAAAAAACCCAGTGGTGATTAAATACCACCAAAATAAAGCCCTATTTATGTGAAAAAAGGGACAAAAATTGCGTATAGGTACAATGTTGCATGACTGAGTAATTGTCATTCAAAATGTGAGAGCACCGAAAGCTGAAAATTGGTCTGGTTAGGGAGGAGGTCAAGTGGTTAAACTTGTGCTGGAACCGCACACTTATTTCTAGTTGTTTCAACCAACTGGGTTTATTTGGTATAATATCTTCCCTTTATTACAGTATCAGTCTGCTTCCTCTGCATGGCGCCCCCCCCGGCGAACCAAATGTTCATTAGCATCCAGCCAGTTTGAGGCTTCAGCAGCCGATTAAAAAAATTGGGTCTGTCCTCTGACTACCACTCCGAACCTGCCAGGGTATAGCATGGCGTAATTGGCCTGATGGCTTTGAAGTCTTTTCTTTATTTTTAGAAAGGTATTCATGTGAAAACACAGATACAATCCCAATGAAATGTACAGAAGTAACTGTAGACCCCCCCCCCCCAAGGGCATTCAATAGTAAAAACGGTGTAGTCCTATTGTAATCTTACACCCTGTGTGGGTTATCATCAAGTTGTAGAAGAATAGGGAGGCTCTGTTTCTCACATGTCCACCTTTAAACGGCAATCACCGTATTTTATGTAAAAAAGAGAAAAAATATCGGGGATCACATTGGTCCCGGGGTCAAAGGACCCAAAATAAGTACAAGAAGATTAGTATCTTAGGTAGAGAAACAGAGAATAGGACAGGGAAGAATGGGAAATAGGGGGAAGAAAAGAGAAAGGGGGGTTCTCCCCTCCATGAGGGGAGGAAGGCGGGGGGAGGATGTCTGTGCCTCTGTCCAGCTTCACCCACCCCTCCGGTAGGTGTGAAGATCATCATAGCACTGAAGTAACAGCTCAGTATATTCTTCGGAATAGACAAATTTGTGCCAGTAAAACCATTTTTTTGAGAATTGCTCACTGAGTCCTTTCTCCGTGGCCACCAAGTCTTCCATTGCCTTTATCTCTGAAACTTTTTTCAACCATACGGCCACCGATGGGGGTCTGTGTCTGGTGCCAAAGTAAGGATATTCAGCTCTTCGCTGCTGTAAGCGAGAGGGGATTAATGGATTTCCTGTAGGCATTAGTGGGGATCTTGTGATGCAAAGAAGGAAGAATTGAGGTGTCTCTGGCACCTCTTGGTCTGTAAACTTTTTTACTATGCGGTGCACTTCTGTCCAAGAAGGCTGGAGGGCTCTACAGCAGTGGTCATCAACCTTGTCCTCAGGGCCCACTGACAGGCCAGGTTTTAGGTATTACCTTGGGGAGATGTAGACTAGAATACTGCAATCACTGAGCATCACCTGTGATGTATTTGTTATCTTGCAAACCTGGCCTGTTAGTGGGCCCTGAGGACAAGGTTGATGTCCACTGCTGTAAGGCCCCTTTCACACTGGGGTGGTTTTCAGGCGTTACAGCGCTAAAAATAGTGCCTGTGTAGCCCCTGAAAAAAAACGGCCCCTGTCACTCCAGTGTGAAAGCCGGAGGGCTTTCACACTGAAACGGTGCGCTGGCAGGACAGTGAAAAAAGTCCTGCTAGCCACATCTTTGGAGCGGTGAAGGAGCGGTGTATTCACCGCTCCTAAACCGCTCCTTCCCATTGAAATTAATGGGACAGCGCAGCAATACCGCCGGCAAAGCGCCGCTGCAGCAGCGCTTTGCGGGTGGTTTTAACCCTTTTTTCGCCCGCTAGCGGGGGTTAAAACCACCCCGCTAGCGCCCGCAGACCGCCGCTAAAACGACGGTAAAGCGCCGCTAAAAATAGCAGCGCTTTACCGCCGACGCCCTCACAGCCCCAGT
This sequence comes from Lithobates pipiens, assembly GCF_037356315.1. Lineage (NCBI taxonomy): Eukaryota > Metazoa > Chordata > Amphibia > Anura > Ranidae > Lithobates > Lithobates pipiens. The sequence continues at coordinate 226,473,009 of NW_027507784.1, forward strand.
GTGAAAGCAGCTAAAGGACCAGAAGACCTGAAGGAGTGAACCGGGTTCCTCCCCACATCTCCAACAAAGATCCGAACTCTGGGGGAACACCTTGCGTAGTCTTTTCGGGGTATAGTACCACTGGGATAGTAGCTTGTATTCCCCTTCCTGGTGTCTGGCGCACTAGACGTTTTATGGGCGAAAAGGAAGAGCTGATCTATTTGTTTCTCTGTAAATTGCACTCCTAGGTCACTTTCCCACCTGGTTATGTAGGGAGGTAGGAAGTCTGGGGGTTGGGCTACTAGTAGTTGGTAGGTCTGGGAAATAGCATGTTTCAGCGGATTTTGTTCCTGGCTCAACCGTTCAAAGGAGGTTAAATTGCCTCCCAAAAGCCTCTGGTGAAGGCAGGGAGCCAATGAAATGGCTAGCTGTATCTTTTGCCAGAACGACAGTCTTGCCAGGGCTGGTCTGTCCATGATTTGTTGCCTGTTTTTTCCACTGGCCATTGATGAGGAAGTGTCTCACCTGTGATCGTTCGACCTCCAGCAACTCTTTGAATCTAGAGACCTCGAGTCTCGGAAAACAAAGGCCACGTTTCCCCACTGCAGGGTGGTGCGTTATTCGGTTTGGCAGGGGCTTTGGCACCAAGGTAGCGATTCCAACCTGGTCTTTGTTAGGGTGTTTTCTATTTGGACCCCACTGCT
>NW_027507784.1:227088891-227245531 GCF_037356315.1 Lithobates pipiens
CCGGTGAGCGCAACGCTCTGGGGGACACATATGACCGGACTACCGATGTCCTTGTCACAGTGTGGCGTGGCAAGCAGCCACCCCGTACTGCTCGGGAGTGGGTCTGTGATGGGATGTCCCCAGCTCATCTGGATGGTAAATACAACTCTTCCTGCATCTGCGGGATTGAGCAGCTGGGCATTCCCTGGGAGGTCGATTAGAGGGTCCCTCTCCTCCCTCTCTTCTCTGCCTGTCCCTATCCCCCCCCGTGGGGGGTGCTGCATAATGGGCTGCTGAGCAGTGTGTGTACCTGAGCCAGGGGTCCTCCGGGGGCTTTTACCTTAGCTGGGTGTCTGTGGTCTCCCCGCTGGGTGTCTGGAGGTCTGCATGTGCTGATTGCCATAGCGCTGATCTGCCTCCATTATCTCTGTTCATTCACTGTGTACAGTTGTTTGTTGGCCATTTTGTGTGTGCCTTAGTGGAAAGCATTGTCAGGGGCCATTTTTCTGTAGCTCGATGGTCATTTTCTTTGTGATGATGTCCCTTATACAGGGTGGCCATTTTGTTGTAGCCCAGCACAGTTTTTATCCTCAGCGCTGGTCCCTGCTGCTCAGAACGGCGCATTTTTTGCTCAGGACACCTGGGAGCTGATACTGAACGGCGCAGCACTCGATCAGGGTGGTGAGTCCTGCGGTGGGGGCCCCTCAGTCTGCAGCAGCTAGGAGCAGCTAGGAGGGTGGGATTGTGCACCTGTCCTAAGTCCCCAAGGGTGGCAGACAGGGTGGGCCAGCGTGGCTTCAGAAATTGATGTTTCTTCCCCAGAACTCACTGCAATTGCAACTGGCTCGTCAGCAAACAGTACAGTGCCTTTGGATGCTTTGTCGTCGGTCCTTGAAACGTTCGTTGCCAGGGTGGAGGCGGTGTGTGGGCACAAAGGTGGTAAAAAACGGCCCCGACCCGTTCTCCGAGTCTGACGCAGACTCGGGCCCCACTGAGACAGTCGGCCCCTGCTCTGTTGTTTCAGATGATGCTGACCAGGACTAATCAAACGGTGAAGATGAGCCCCCGTCTGGATCCACACAAGACAAAGCGCTAGTTGGAGCACTTATCACAGCTGTGCGCGATACCCTGAAAATTCAGGATACAGCAGGTTCCTCTGCTGAAGTAGCGTTCCCTTTTGTGTCACGTAAGCCAGCCCATACACCTAAGGTGTTTCCGTATCTGACATATTTTGATAAGTTCATATACAAGGAATGGGGAAGCCTGCAATGGACCTTCTCGGTCCCTAAAAGAATGGCGGTGCACTAACCCTTTGAGGAGAGCCTTCTTAATAAATGGTCAGCTCCTCCGGCCGTGGACCCCCCAGTATCCAGGTTAAACAAAGTAACCACGATCCCGATAGAGGGGACTCCGTCATTTAAGGACCCTATCGACAGGAAGGCCAAGGCAGTGGCCCGTTCCTTGTTCACGGTTGTGGAGTCAGCAATATGACCAGTACTGGCCACAGCACTTGTGTCACAGACACTTACTAAATGGGCAAAACTTTTGCACAGTGAATTGGAGAAGTAGCAGGCCTCTCCTGTCTGCGTGGACCTAGCAGACCAGTTAGTGCACGGCCTTAAGTACTTTTGTGACGCAGCCGTGGATACGCCTCCTTTGGTGCCTGATTTGGCTAAAATGCTGGTCTGCAGACCAGGCATCTAAAAAAAGCCTTGACGTATCTACCCTTCCTTGGTGAGCAGCTCTTTGGAGCTTTGTTGGATGACATTATTAAGAATGTCACAGGTGGGAAAAGTACTTTTCTCCCACAGGCCAGGAAGACTGAGGAGCCACGCCTCAGGCAAGGTCCCTCATTTTCCCCTCAAAAGAGACTTTTTCGTCCTTCCGGGACTTCGGCTAAACGCTCCCAGTCCGACAGGTGGACCTCTGAGGGACAAAAGTGTCCCTAGACCTACAAGCCTAACAAGCTTGCGAGCAAAAGTGCTACCACATGAAGGTTTGCCCCTTCCTGTCTTTCGGGTGGGGGGTCCCCTTCAGGAGTTTGCAGCCCGGTGGGCCTCTCGGTTGTCCTACCAATGGGTCTGCAAACTGATTTCCTCTGGCTACAAGATAGTTTCTCTCTTGGCCACCAAACAGATTCTTCCCTTCCAGCATACCCTGCAGGTCCTATTGGGGGCAGGAAGGGACCTGCTAAGCCACGGGGTGACACTGCCTGTTCTGAAACCTTTCCGATTCCGGGGGTTCTACTCCAATCTGTAGTCCCCAAAAAGGAAGGGGTACGTCCAATCTTGGACCTGAAAGCCCTCAATTGCTTTGTGAAAGTAGAGAGGTTCAGAATGGAATCAGTTCGCTCAGTGGTCGCTCTCCCTTTTGTCTTGGCATCAGCACTCCGAGTCTTTACCAAGGTAAATCATAGGTTACCTAGATGATCTCCTCCTCCTTCCGCCTCAGAATTAAAGGAGGATGTGGCGAAAAACCATGCAAACCCTGCAGGAATTTGGGTGGCTGTTGAACCTCAAAAAGTCGGTGCTTATAACGACTCAGCGCTTGGAGTACCTAGGCTTAGTGCTGGACTCCATGGAAGCGAGAGTTTTTCTCCCTTCAGACAAACTGCACACTCTCAGAGCCACGGTAAAGCTTTTGATGAACCACAGGCGGTCATCGCTGAGCTTCTGCATGTGAGTCCTGGGCCTCATGGTGGCCTCTGAGGTGTTACCGTATGCCCGTTTCACACCAGAGTCTTGCAGAAAGAGATATTGACAAAATGGGACAAATCTCCGATATCCCTGGATCGGCAGATTCGGGTGAGCCAGTCAGTCAGGGACTCCCTGCTCTGGTGGCTGAGGTCCCCGGCACTTCGGTCCAGGAAGTCGTTCCCACCTCTGCATTGGACAGTGATCACAACAGACACAAGTCTGACTGGCTGGGGTGGAGTACTGGGAGTACAGTCAAACCAGGGCCTCTGGTCGGGGGAGGAATCCCAGCTGCCGATCAATGTGCTCGAGCTCCGAGCGATCAGACTATGCCTCTCCACATGGTTGAAGAGACTAAGAGGGCGTCTGTTCAGGATCCAGTCAGACAACACCATGGCGGTGGTATATGTCAACCATCAAGGAGGAACAAGAAGCTCGGCTGCAGCACGGGAGGTCGCTCACATCCTTCAGTGGACAGAGCGACGTGTACCGGCCTTGACGGCCATTTACATCCCGGGAGTAGAAAACGGGCAGGCGGACTATCTAAGTCATAAATGCTGGACCCAGGAGAATGGGCGTTGCATCTGCAGGTGTTCAGGCTGCTGTGCCTGCGGTGGGGCACACCAGACGTGGATCTCCTGGCCTCCCGTCTCAATCGTAAGGTGCAGAGATTCGTATCAAGGACAAGAGATCCTTGGGCAGACACGTCAGACACGCTGGTGGCTCCATGGGGTCAGTACCGACTGATCTATGCCTTTCCTCCGCTAAAACTGTTACCACGTCTGCTCCGCAGAGTGGAGGCTGAGGGGATTCCAGTGATACTGATCGCCCCAGATTGGCCTCGGCGTCCCTGGTACACCGACCTAGTACGCCTGGTTGTGGACACTCCCTGGCGACTACCGTTGTGAGAAGACCTTCTGTCTCAAGGTCCGATTCTCCATCCTGCTTTACCATCGCTGGTTTTAACGGCATGGCTGTTGAGAGCCAGGTGCTAAGGAACAGAGGCCTGTCGGACTCTGTGATTTCAATGTTAAGGGCACGAAAATTTTCTTCACAGAAGATATGCCATTGTACCTGGAAGGCCTACATCTCCATGTGTGAGAAGGGGTGGTGTCTGCGCACCTATTTAGTTTCCAGGATCCTCCTGTTCCTACAGCGAGGAGTAGACCAGAAATTGTCTTTAAGCTCCATTAAGAGACAAATATCAGATTTGGCTGTTTTTTCCAGCGACCCCTGGCGTCTCACTCTCTAGTGAGCACTTTTATACAAGGGGTCCAGCATGTAGTCCCTCCAGTGTGTCCACCTTTGCTCCCGTGGGATCTGAACCTGGTGCTATCGGCGTTTCAGAAACCGCCGTTTGAGAACATCAGGGAAATTCCCTTGTTGACTCTTTCCCAGATAGAGGTCTTCCTAGTGGCCATTACATCGGCCAGGAGGGTTTCGGAACTGGCGGCCTTGTCTTGCAAGTCACCCTATCTGGTTATCCATGAGGATAAGGTGGTATTGCATCCGCAACCTTCTTTTCTGCCGAAGGTGGTTTCGGCATTTCACATCAATGAAGACATTGTGTTACCATCTCTGTGTCCTAAACCGACACATCCTAAGGAGATGGCCCTTCATTCCCTGGATGTGGTCCGGGCTCTAGGAGTATATTTGTCTGCCCACGGCTCCCTTTCGGAAGTCACTCTGTTCGTTTCGGTAGCTGGTCCGAAAAAAGGTATAAGGGTCTTATCGGCCACCATTTCCAGGTGGATCAGACAGATTGTGGTACAGACCTACGCCTTGAAGGGGGCAGGTGCCCCCCTTTCCTGTCACGGCCCATTCCACCAGGGCAATTGGAACCTCTTAGGCTTTCCGACATCAAGCGTCAGTCGCTCAAGTGTGTAAGGCGGCGACTTGGTCGTCCGTTCACACCTTTAACAAATTCTACAAAGTGGATGCAAGCGCATCTTCGGATGCATACTTTGGCCGCAAAGTTTTGCAGGCGACCGTGTAATGTTGCAATTCTGCACTCTTTCCTCTGTTTTAAAGAAACGGTTAATTTTGAGTATTAATGCACTGTTGCATTTGTTGACCGCAAGTTCTGATGTGGTTAGTTAAGATGGTGGCTCCCCTGTTATGGAGCACCGTTGGTTGTGGGTGAAGTTTTATTGCTGTTCCCACCCCTCGTTATGACACTGCTTGGGGATGTCCCTATGGTCAAGATTACTGGAGCTGTGTCCGTCAATGAACGGAAGAGAAAATAGGATTTTTGTACTCACCGTAAAATCCTTTTCTCTGAAGTTCATTGACGGACACAGCACCCTCCCCTTGATTTACGTTATACTGCTTGTTGATGTACTGAGCTGCAGGAAGCAGGCTGAGGGGTTAATACCAGAGGGACCGCCCCCTGGGCGGAACTGTAAAGTTCTGTTTTTTCACATGTATTACATGTTCTGCCTAGTCCTCTCCTGAAGGTGGCGTTATTACGCCACCCTACAGTCAAGATTACTGGAACTGTGTCCGTCAATTAACTTCAAAGAAAATTATTTTACGGTGAGTACAAAAATTCTATTTTTTTCATGAAGTCAGATTTACATGCAACATCACCCCTACTTCACATCAGGAGACCCCCCTTAACAGCAGGAGTTCTATACTTAGCATCAGGAGTCCCCCTTTGTGTCAGCAGTCCCTACTTACGTCAAAAGCCCCCTTTAACCTCAGAGTCCCACTTTACATCAATAGCCTCCTACTGAACATCAGCTGTCTCCCTTTATGCCAGATTCCCTCTTTACATCTGAAGTCTCCCCTTCACATTAGGAGTTCTCCCATGGCTTCGGTCTTCTACCCCTATGTGTCCTCCTCCGTGCGAGTGCCCAAGTCCGGTCCTGGAACATACACAGGCTAGTGAGGTTAACAAGCAACACCCTGGCCCCAACCTTCATCACCACCAGCGGCTGCTCGATGGCCTACAAATTACACCCCAAAATTATCTTTTCCTTGCAGAACGAACTGAGAAGCACACAGAATCAGTGGGAGCCCTGAGATCTTCACTTGCCACTGTTGCCTGCCACCAGATGCAGCATGTCACTTGCCACCGTCGCCTGCTTCTAGATGCAACATGTCACTTGCCACCTGCTGCTAGATGAAGCGTGTCACGTGCCACTTTTGCCTGCTGCCAGATACAACATGTCACTTGCCACAGTCGCCTGCCACCAGATGCAGCGTGTCACTTGCCACTGTCTCCTGCTGCCAGATGCAGCATGTCACTTGCCACCTTTGCCTGCCGCCAGATGCAGCGTGTCACTTGCCATCTTCACCTGCCGCCAGATGCAACATGTCATTTGCAATCTTCACCTGCTGGCAGTTGCAGAGTGTTACTTGCCACTTATATCCTGGCTGTCTCTCCCCTTCGGTTGGGTAAGCCGAAGGCTGCAGTTTTCCTCTTAGGATTGCTGGGGCTTGCCAGTCCTCAGAACTTCCCATGATCATGTCCCATGATCCTTTTTTGTGCACCTTTTTTTTTCCTGCTCAGTAGGAAAGAGAGGGTTCCCACTCCCGAGTACAGCAGGATTAGGAAGAGAGGGAGGGGGAAAGAAGAGCCCACAGCTGCTCTCTCCACTCAGAGACACAGCCACTCCCTCAGAGGCTGACTGATGGAAGGAGGAGGAAAAGGGTTGAAAACAGAGAGCTCTCTTTACAGCAGCGGCGGGGGGGGTGGGGGGCAGCACAGTTTCTCTTGGAAGGAGGATCCGCGGCACCCCCCACCTTAGCTCGTGGAGCCTGGGCACAGTGCACCAACCCATGATCGGTATCCCTATACTTAGGAGGAGCAGCAGCATGCATTTTGGGGTGTAATTCCACATATAACCATGCCATCTTTGAACAATATAACATTTTTTGACAACTTTGTGTAAAAAAAATATATATATATTTTCCCGCAAATTTATTTTTTTATTTTTACATTTTCAAAACTTTGTGACAAAAAGCAAGATCTGTAAAATACTCAACATGCCTCTCGGCAAATAGCTTGGAGTATCTACTTTTACAAAATAGGGTCATTTGGGGTAGTTTTGTGCTATCTTGGCATTTCATGCCCTCCAAAACTGTGATAGTAATTTAAGTCCTTTGAAAGCCTGAAGGCGGTAATCGGTTTTCAGGGTCCTATAATCGATTAGACTGCCAAAAAGTCTCACACGTGGTATCCCTGTACTCAGGAAAAGCAGCAGAATGTGTTTTGGGGTGTCATTTCACATATGCCCATGCCATGTTTGAACAATATATCATTTAGTGACAACTTTATGTAAAAAAAAAGTATTATTTTCCCGAAACTTGTGGCAAAATATAAAATATTCCATGGACTCAACATGCCTCTCCGCAAATAGCTTGAAGTGCCAACTTTATAAAATGGGGTGATTTGGGGGGGGGGGGGGTTTCTTGACATTTCATGGCCTCCGAAACTGTGATGGGTAGTGAGGAAGGGAAATCACCATTTTACGCCCTTAGAAAGCCTGAAGCCGGTGATTGGTTTTTTGGGTCCTGTACAGGGATAGACTCCCAAAAAGTCTTACACGTGGTATCCCCGTACTCAGGAGAAACCGCAAAATGTATTTTAGGTGTAATTTCACATATGCCCATGCCATGATTGAACAATATATCATTTAGTGACAACTTTATGGAAAAAAAAAATAATATATATATATATATATATATATATATATATATATATATATATATATATATATATATATATATATATATATATATATATATATATATATTTTTTTTTTTTTTTTTCCCTGAAACTTGTGGCAAAATATAAAATATTCCATGTACTCAACATGCATATCAGCTTGGGGTATCTACGTTCCAAAAAGGGGTCATTTGGGGGGATTTGAACTGTCCTGGCATTTTATGCACAACATTAGAAGCTTATGTCACACATCACCCACTCTTCTGACCACTTAAAGACAAAGCCCTTTCTGACACTTTTTGTTTACATGAATTTTTTATTTTTTTTGCTAGAAAATCACTTTGAACCCACGAACAATATATATATATATATATATTTTAAAGCAAAGGCCCTACAGATTAAAATGGTGGGTGTTGCGATTTTTTTTCCACACAGTATTTTCGCAGCGATTTTTCAAACACAATTTTTGGGGAAAAACACTTTTTAATTTTAATGCACTAAAACACAATATATTGCCCAAATGTTTGATGAAATAAAAAAGATTATCTTATGACGAGTACATGGATACCAAACACAACATGCTTTAGAATTGCACACAAATGTGCAGCGGCGACAAGCTACAAACATTTTTAAAAGCCTTTACAGGTTACGAATTTAGATTTACAGAGGCAGGTCTACTACTAAAATTACTGCCCTCAATCTGATGTCCCGGGTGATACCTCACATTCGTGGTACAGTTGCTGTTTACAAAAGACACGAGACCGACACTTGTGTTCACCTTTGTGTGTGAGTACAGGGGGACAGGGGTTTTTATTTATTTTTTGATTTTTATATGCTTTTTTTTTAAAACTGTTCCTTTCTTTTTCTTTTTATTGTTATCTCAGGGAATGTAAATATCCCTTATGATAGCAATAGGTTGTGACAAGTACTCTTTTAAAAAAAAAAAAAAAAAATGGGGTCTATTAGACCCTTGATCTCTCCTCTGCCCTCAAAGCATCTGATCACACCAAGATCAGTGTGATAAAACACTTTCCAAATTTCCCAATGGCGCAGATTATATCTGGCAAAACCTAAGTCATGAAATGCTCATAGCTTTTGTTTTATTAGGCCATAGAGATGATTGGAGCCATTCTGGTCTCCGATCAGCTCTATGGTCAGCTGGCGGAACTACCGACTGCATTCTCGTGTTCCCTGGTGGGACAGGAGAGCTTGAGAAAACCATAGAAGATGGCGGGGGGAACGTTCCCTCCCACTGCTTGTAAAAGCTAATTAGCTGCTAGGATTTCTTTTACATGAAAGCCGACTGCTGGCTGAAAAGAATGATACCTAAACCCGCAGGCATCATTCTGGTATAACCACTCAAAGTCCAGTAACATACCAGTACGTTGCTGGTCCTTGTTGGGTATATATTGTAATGTTCTCTTTTTTCATGCAGCCTGTGGGCTGAACAAAAAAAATAAATCGATTTGCGGGTATGCCCACCATTAGAATACCGCCCTTCATCCACCCACTTCTAATGATGGGCATACATGCACCATTTTTCTTTTTTTTTTTTAACTGTGGTGGTGAAATCACCTCCTACAGTGCTGGAGTCGCTGATTTACGTATCGTGAGAGCAAACGCTGTTGCTGTAAAGATAAATAAATCAGTGCTGCAGCTGAATGGTGTACCTGAAAAGCAAACAGTGGTAACAATAAAACATTAACTCAATAAAACAACTTATTTTCTTTATCACACATACACTGGAGAGAAGCCATTTCAGTGTTCAGAATGCGACAAAGCTTTTACAGTGAAGTCAGTGCTTATCGTAGGTTATGGGCCTACCTACAGGTGTTGACACTGGTATAACCAATACAGTAAGTTGGCTCCCCTATATAACCCCTCCTCCTTCCAGGAGTACCTCCGTTTTTTCACCAGTGTCTAAGGTGTTGGTCACGAGTGAAGATGTGAAGAATCTTTAAGGGAATTAGACAGCAGGCTGGATGGTTGGCACAGCTGCATAGCAGCTTAAAGGTTATCCCAAATCATGCCTTAGCTCTGCGGGGTTCAGTAGCACTTTAAAAATAAATAAAAGGTAATCTGCTGACAGAACCCCCTCTCTCCCCCTCTTCCTCCTCTTACAAAGGTGCTTTCTGCGTCTTCTACTCACTCTTGCATTGATAGGTGTCTCAGCTACTGTTTAGCGGCATACCGGCATCTATCAGTTCAGGCAGCGTCACTCTCCCTTCAGGTCTGCAAATAGCAGACCCAGTTGCCATTCGCCTGTTCATGAACTAGGCATATTAAAGCCTGGGGCGTGTGTTGCCGGAGGACGCAGAGGGGCGTGGCCGCAGGGTCACATGACTCTGTGTACGGGACGTACATAACATCCATTTACACAGCATTTGATTACTGAGGGGGAAGCGCAGAGGACGCCAATCAGGTCCACCTTAGGCTTACATATAAAGGCACTCTCTCTTACAGAGAATCTTTCCAAGAGCGGAGTCTGTCATTCTAGGAGACATCAGAGCGCTGGGCACATACGGGTATAAAGCAGGCATTTCCAGTACAGGAAAAAACTATTGTGTCTTAGCAGTTAAAAAGAACTGTTAGCATGACATTGTTTTGCTAGAATTATTCTCAAGCAGATATGTGTGTGTACCTCTGCTTTTGTACTTAGCATTATGTCGTCCAGAGCTACCGTAAAGGTACCTAAGGTGTCACCCCCCAGGCGCTGGGAACCCCAGTCATGCCTCCATATTGTCATCCTCTTCAGAGAGATCAGACATGGCAAGCCAGGGTGAGTCATTGGAAGCTAGCGGTGGTGCAACTGCTTCACACACTTTAGGCCCTGTATACGTGACTGAAGAAGCACTTTCCTCTGCCCTGCAGGGCTTAGAAGGAAGATTAGCGACTTTAATCGCATCCTCCATCCAAGTAAATAGGAAACGTCTTAGATCCCCCTCCCCACCTTAGACTCTTTATAGTTAGTGGAGGGTCCAAAAGAACTATGGGGACAGGATGAGGTATTACCCTCAGATGATCGGGAAGAAAAACAAGACAATTATTCCTGCTGCGGAGGAAACAATACTTGAAGTTTCAGCTTCACAATCTGAAGTACAGAGCCTTACAGAGATGGTCCGCTCCGCTTCCATGCTACCCCTAACAGAGTTAGCTGAAGGTCCGGTCTCCTCCTTGGGTTCCTTGAAACCTTTACCGCCTTTACATGCATTTCCCATACTCGCATTACTAGAAAATCGTATTTATTCCGAATGGGATCATCCGGATAAGCATTTTTCCCCTCCAAAGAGATTCTCAAGTCTATATCCTATGGAGGAAAAGTTCACTAAAAGATAGAAAGTTCCAGCAGTCAACGCTCAGATTTCCAATGTGAATAAAAGTTTAACCTGTCTAGTGGACAATGCACATATGTATAAAGATCCAACAGATAAAAAGTTGGAAGGTCTGTTAAAATCCTCTCTTTCCTTCGCAGGGACCGTAACTCAGCCTGCAATCGCAGCTATAGACATCTGTCAGTCCTTAAAAGTTGGCCGAGCTACCTAAGGCATTATGCTTTGCCATAGATGCTATAAAGGCTTCTATTCACCAGGCATCACACCTGGCACTTGTACTTGTACACATGCAAAGGACGCTTTGGTTAAAGGGTTGGTCAGCGGAAACGCCTTGTAAGGGGGAATGACTATTTGGCAATAGTTTGGATAAATATATTCAAACTATTTCCAGCGGAAAGAGTACTCGTTTGCCAGTCAAAAGAAACTATATATGCCCTTCGTTTAACAGATTTTCCCCCCACACCGAAGGGCATCCACCTCTAGGCAGGGGCGACGGCCTCCGCCGTCAGACTCTACGGGAAGATCCCAGGGTCAAACCCAGGCACAAAGGAGGACCTGGGGCCGCAAGTCTGCAAAGCAGAATACCAAGGCCTTGTCATGAAGAGGCATCTCCTCTCACCAAGGTGGGGGGAAGACTTCAGAAGTCTGGCAAAGGGAAATTTAGGACAGATGGACTCTCTCCACTGTATCCCTAGGATACAAGCTGGAATTTCAAGAGTTTCCACCGTAACGTTTTCTCAGATCAAACGTTCCTAGGGATCCAGGCAAAAGGCAATCCCTGTTGCAAGCATTAGACTGGTTATTGGCTCAAGGGTGATCATACAGATTCCCAAACGAGAGCAAGGTTTAGGGTTTTACTCAAACCTATTTACGGTGCCAAAACCAAATGGAGATATCAGACCACTTCTAGATCTACGGAATTGAAATCAGTTCCTAAGCATCCACTCCTTTCGCATGGAGTCAATCAAGTCAGTCGTTTCTATCCTACAAGGAGGAGAACTTCTGGCATTCATCGACATCAGAGATGCATATCTGTATGCCCCTCTATTCCCTCGTCACCAGAGGTTTCTGCGTTTCAAAGTAGAAAAGAAGCACTTTCAGTTTTTAGCCTTGCCCTTTGGGCTTGCTACAACACCTCGGGTATTAACAAAGATACTAGCCCCACCTCTAGCCAGGTTAGGGGCACAGGGCATAACTGTTTTGGCTTACTTAGATGATCTATTGTTAATAGACCAGTCAGTGGCTCACTTGAAGCAAGGTGTAGCCATTACAAGCAGTTACCTGGAAGGTTTGGGTTGGATTCTCAACCTAAAGAAGTCCTCCTTAAAGAGGGTGTCCACTGGAAAAAAAAAATATTAAAAGCCAGCAGCTATAAATACTACAGCTGCTGACTTTTAATAAATGGACACTCACCTGTCCCAGGGTCCAGCAATGTTCGGAGCCGAGACCGATCGTTTGCTCGGCTCTCGGCTTCTGCTGCCGCCATTCTCGGTGACTGAATCAGAAAGTGAAGCTTTGTGGCTTCACTTCCCGGTTCCCTACTGCGCATGTGCGAGTCACGCAGCACAATGGGAATGGTCCGTGCTGTCTCTGGGACCCATGTGTGTCCCAGCAGACAGTGCAGTGGGACAGGAAGAAGCATAGACTCCCGTGGGAGTCTGTGTCCAGAAGTGGGTGCAAATACCTGTCTTAGACAGGTATCTGCACCCCCCTGAAAGGTGCCAACTGTGACACCGGAGGGGAGAGGGTTTCCGATGAGTGGAAGTTCCAGGGTTTAGGGTGGAACTCCGCTTTAAAGACATTAAAAAGGCTGGTGTATCTGGACATGATCATAGACACAGCCCAGAAAAGGGTGTAATTGCCTCCCACAAAGATCAGCTCCATACAGGAGCTAGTGTGGATGATCATGTCAAGGAGAAATGGCTGCTAGGGAAGATGGTAGCTTCATTCGAGATTGTTTCAAAACAGTATCCTGTTTGCTTGGAACAAAATGATTCAAGCTTTGGACTTGCCAATGCGGCTGTCCCCAAGAATGTCCCAAAGCCTCAGTTGGTAGTTACTATCACGGAACCTGCTGAAGGGAAAATCCTTCATACCAATTATCTGGAAGATAGTAACAACAGATGCCATCCTTTCAGGCTGGGGAGCAGTATTAGAGAGGACAATGGTCCAAGGACAATGGTCAAGAACCGAAAGAACCTTGCCCATCAACATCCTAGAGATTTGGGCAGTGTATCTGGCTCTAAAAACCTGGATCTCCAGGTTAAAGAATTGTTCTGCCAGGATCCAATCTGACAATTCCACAGCTGTGGCATATATCAATCACCAAGGGAGCACCAAAAGTCTCTCAGCTCAGAGAGAGGTGAACCAGATTCTAACCTGGGCAGAAAAGAATGCCCCATGCCTATCAGCAGTTTTCATTCCGGGAGTAGAGAATTGGCAGGCAAACTATTTAAGTCGCCAGCAGTTATTCCTGGAGGAACAGTATCTTTACCCCAAAGTGTTTCAGGCTGTTTGCCAAAGATGGGGGCTCCAGACATAGACCTTCTAGGGTCCAGATTCAACACAAAGCTAGTCATCTTTGTGTCCAGGACAAAGGACCCACTCGCATACGGAACAGATGCATTGGTGACCCCATGGGATCAGTTCTCAATAATCTATGCATTTCCCCCGATTCAGTTGCTGCCTCGACTTCTTTGCAGCATCAAGCTGGAAAGAAAGTCGGTAATACTGGTAGCACCAGCAAGGCCCAGAAGGTCATGGTACACAGAGATCATAAAGATGGCAGTGGAGGGTCCATGCCAAGTCCCACTAAGTCCAGACCTGCTATCTCAGGGGCCGATATTCCATCCTACTTTACAAACGCTAAATTTAACGGCTTGGCTATTGAGACCCACATTCTGATGAAACATGGGCTTTCCAGGTCAGTTATCTCTACTTTGATTAATGCTAGGAAGCCAGCTTCTAGAGCTATATATTATAGAGTCTGGAAAGCTTATGTTTCCTGGTGTGAATCCAAGGGTTGGCATCCTCGGAGATATATCATAGGCAGAATTCTTGCTTTTCTACAGTTAGGTGTAGAGATGAAGTTGGCCCTGAGTACTATGAAGGGCCAAGTCTCAGCCTTATCAATGTTATTTCAAAGACCGCTTGCTACACATTCTTTAGTCTGGGGTTTCATGCAAGGGGTGCTGCGGATTAATCCGCCAGTTAATTCACCCTTAAGCCCTTGGGACTTAAATTTAGTTTTGTGTGTGCTACAGAAACAGCCATTCGAACCATTGCAGCATATTCCTTTTGACAAGGAAGCTGCTATTTTTGGTTGCTATATCCTCAGCAAGGAGGGTGTCCGAATTTGCTGCTCTTTCTTGTAAAGTGCCATATTTGGTTATTCATGAAGATAGAGTGGTGTTACGCCCTCATCCAGGCTTTTTGCCAAAAGTGGTTTCAGGCTTTCATCTGAAAGAAGATATTGTCCTTCCTTTGTTTTTCCCATGACCATGTTACAGGGAAGAAAAATCACTACTTTGTCTTGATGTAGTGAGAGCAGTGAAGATCTATTTGAAAACTGCTCAGATTCATAAGACTGATGTCTTCTGCCAGAGGGTCCTAAAAAAGGACAGGCGGCGTCGAAATCCACTTTCGCTAAGTGGAATCAGCAAGTTATAATTCAAACCTATGATTTAAAGGGAAAGATTCCCCCTTTTCAAGTTAAGGCACACTCTACCAGAGAGGTTGGTGCTTCTTGGGCAGTGCATCACCAGGCCTCTATGTCTCAGATCTGCAAGGCCACGACTTGGTCTTCAGTACATACATTTGCAAAATGTTATCAAGTGGATGTAAGATGGGATGAGGATATTGCCTTCGGGCGCAGTGTACTGCAGGCAGCAGTATAAAGTCCTCAGGTCTGGGGGTTACCCTAAGGGTTGTGTCTCCCTCCCCTCATGTAGCATTGCTATGGGACATTCCACTAAGTAATTACTTGAGGCCCCGTGTCCTATGATGTACAATAAAGAAAATAGGATTTTTTAAAACGGCTTACTTGTAAAATCCTTTTCTTGGAGTACATCATAGGACACAGAGCTCCCGTCCCTCTGTTTTATGGGGTGAGAGTATATTACTTATATTGGTTACAAAAACTGAGGTACTCCTGGAAGGAGGAAGGGTTACATAGGGGAGTGAACTTCATGTATTGGTTATACCAGTGTCAACACCTGAAGGTAGGCCCATAACCCACTAAGTAATTACTTGAGGGTCTGTGTCCTATGATGTACTCCAAGGAAAGGATTTTACAGGTAACCGGTTTTAAAAATCCTATTTTTTATCACAATCTGTGGCTAAAAAATATATGCTGAAGCATCGCTCCTCCACCCCTGCTATGCTTCAGCATATATGCGCTTCTTTTTTTATTTTTTTAACTGTGGTGGTGAAATCACCTCCTACAGCGCTGGAGTCATTGCTTTACGTGTCGTGGGAGCAAACTCTTTCGCTGTCAGAATAAATAAACTTGTGCTGCACCTGAATGGCATACATGCTATGTAAATAATGGTTAACAATGAAACAAAGTAACATTACAGTATAAGCCCCTGTACACACGGTCAGAGATTTCCACAACCAAATCTGTTGGATTTTGCCCGTCATATTTAGTCTGACGGATTGTGTTCGAAACTGTTGCATACACACGGTCGGGCCAAGTTGGCGAAAAATCCGATCTTTCAGAACGTGATGACATAATTTCGTTACGATGGGACTACATTCAGGCTAGTAGCCAATAGCTGTGATATAGGAATTTGATCTGAGCATGCGTGGCACTTGGTCCGATCAAAATGCTATACACATGATCGGATTAGGTCCGACCGGCCCAGTTGGTCTGGAAATATTTCCAACATGTTGGAAAATTGGGACGGACGGAGATTCGGACGGAATCAGTCCGATGCATACCACACACAGTCGGATTATCTGACGACACGGTCCGATAAGACGCATTCCGACAGATTCTCCGACCGTGTGTACAGGGCTTTACAGTAAGACATACCATACCTGCAAAGCAAATGCAATAAAACACAGTAAAAATAAAACATTACAGTTCTAAAATACAGTAACAATAGAGAGAGAATAGATATAGAACAATAGCGTGAACATAAGCGAGAGAAGGAAAATAAAATGACAACTCTTTTTGTGTTTTTTTGTGTATGTTCTTTTTTTTTATTTTTTTTGCACTTTTGTACATAAACTGTACACATTACAGATTAGGGTCTCTCAAAATGTGATGGCCATCTCATCTTTTGAGACCCTGTGTAAGTGTGCCTTAAGACTATGCAGTGCTGTACCCTACACCAATATTCCAGTAGTGTGTGGTCGCATTTGAAACATTCACCGATGCAGAGACCAGGTTGGTCAGGACAGGAGGGACACAGCATCATCTTTGGGGTGTTCTTTGGGCAGGGGTACCAGGGAGGAAATACGGCAAATGCCTCTCATGCAGCTGGCCCACTGCATTTGCGTTGGAAGGGTGGGGCACAGCACCGTCTGAAAACAGAAGGGCTGTGAT
This sequence comes from Lithobates pipiens, assembly GCF_037356315.1. Taxonomy (NCBI): domain Eukaryota; kingdom Metazoa; phylum Chordata; class Amphibia; order Anura; family Ranidae; genus Lithobates; species Lithobates pipiens. Next base: position 227,105,119 of record NW_027507784.1, read on the forward strand.
CTCTTCCTGGAATTTTAGGAAGGATCCAATTTCTCCTGAAGCTTTGTATAGCCCATAAGCATTCAGCAGAGCCAATTGGAATAAATATAAAAGACAGTTTTTTGTAACGACATCTGGCAATATGGGCAATTAAGTACGGTGCCAACATCTGGTTGTTGATGTCCACCCCTCCCATGTTAAGGTTGTATTCGCGGACACAGAGGGGTTTCTCCACACCAGTCGCCGTTGGAATTGTGACTGTCATATTTGCGTGAAGGGAGGACAGAACAAAAAGTTTCCGATTATCCCTCCACTTCACTGCAAGCAAATTATTACATCTCAAGCAGGCTCTCTCATCCGTCTAAGTCAGGAATCAACAAGCTTTTGGGGGAAGCCGCGGCGATTAGATTGCACAGTGCCACATGTGCCAATTCCACAATCAAAAAGGTGACTAAAAAGTGTCAAATAATTGTCCATGTACAAGTGGTACCCCTTTCCGAATAAGGGTGACAAGTCCCACACAATCTTACCAGCGCTCCCTATGTAGTCTGGGCAGTTCTCCGGCTCCACGTGACTATCTCTTCCCTCGTAAACCATAAAACTATATATAGCTTGTTGCCGTGTCACAGAACTTATACATCTTGACCCCATATCTGTCACGCTTGCTGGGAAGATACTGTTTGATAGACAAGTGACCAGAAAATGTAACCAGGGACTCAACGCAGACAAGGGAGTAAACAAGGCTGCAAACTGTTGGTTGAAGTGGTTTACGAAGGGCTGAATTTTGTAGAGCCGATTAAATCCAGGGTCACCCTGAGGATGACAGTGTTTGTTATTAAAATACATGACCCGCAAGATCTGCTCGTATCACATACAGGTCAGGGAGGTGGCAGATAACACAGGCATATGATGAATTGGGTCAGTGGACCAATATGACCGCAACTGGCTTTTTTTAGTTATGCCCATGAGGAGGGAAAGGCCCAGGAAGTGTAAGGTACCTGTGATAGTTAGTGTCCGAAATGGAGCTTGTGTACTGAGGATTCAGGCGAAAACTTCGATCAGGTTGGCAACAGATTAGTCAAATTGGTACACAATAGAAATCCAGAGAGTGGTCAGGCAGGCAAATGTCATACACGAGCTGGCGGTGAAGTACAAAATCAGCAGGCTAGAGAGTAGTCAGGAATTCAGGCAGAAGTTTAAAGGCTTATATGCATGGTATTTTCATAAAAAAGTGTTTGGGGACCTGGGTCCTGTCCCAAGGGACATGTATCAATGCAAAAAAAAGTTTTAAAAACTGCAGTTTCTTTTGTGGGAGCAGTGATTTTAATAATGCTAATAATAAAGTGAAACAATAAAAGTGTAATATTCCTTTAAATTTCGTACCTGGGGGGGTGTCTGTAGTATGCCTTTAAAGGGGCACATGTTTCCTTTGTTTAGAACAGTCTAACAGCAAAATTACATTTCTAAAGGAAAAAAAAAGCCATTTAACCACTTAAGGACCGCCACATGGCAATGTACGTCGGTGCAATGGCACCGACAGGCACAAGCACGTACATGTACGTGCTCGCCTTACAGCGGATGGGGGGTCCGATCCGGGAGCAGGAGCGATCCGGGATGAGGGGATGGCCGTTGGTTTCTGGCCATCCCCTCTCGATCGCTCCTGGCCAATGAGAAGCTTCCCCCGCTGTGTATAGTAAATGCAGGCAGAGAGGAAGTGAGGTCATTCTCGGGGCGGTCTTTTTGACCGGACTACGAGGAGAACAGTGAAAGTAAGTGTGCACCAACACTACACTGACATCGCCCCCCCCCCAGTCACAGTGTCACTGATTGCAGTGATCATTTATTTTCTGATCACTGCATTCAGTGTCGGTTGTGACAGTAAAAACTGTCAGGGCAGTTAGTGTTAGGTCCAGGGTAGCCCCCTACCAGCCCCCAATAAAGGTTTAACCCCCCTTTCACCCCCTTTTGCCAGTGTCACTAAGCGATCGTTTTTCTGATTGCTGCATTAGTGTCACTGGTGCTGCTAGGTGGCTAGTTAGTTAGGTTCACCGCCAGGTTTTTATAGCGCTAGGTACCCCCATATACTACCCAATAATGGTTTTAACTCCCCGATTGCCCCTAGTTAACCCTTTCACCAGCGATTACCGTATAAGTGTCACTGGTGACGCTGGTTAGCCAGTTAGTTATTTAGTTTCCCCGTCATGTTTTTATATAGCGCCAGGGACCCCCATTCACTACCTAATAAAGATTTTAACCCCCTGATTGCCCCTAGTTAACCCTTTCACCAGTGATCACCGTATAAGTGTTACGGGTGACTCTGGTTAGTTTGCTTTTTATAGCATCAGGGCACCCACCATTTATTAATATTAAAATATAGTGTAGCGCTAAAAAAGAAAGAAAAAGTGACTTTACGTAACATGCAGACACCTTGTGGTATTCCCATCACCATTTACGATATCAGCTTACCAGATGTATTAGATCCAAGCGAATATACATTCGAAGGATCGCAAAGGCTTGTGCACTCGTATGCACATTTTTCAAAGACAAACTCTCCAGGGAAGTTTCGGATCGGACTAATCCATTCCAGTACCCAAAACAATTGTCAAATCTTCAGCGATAAAATCCAACTCAAATTGTTGAACCCATACAAAGAGAAATGAGGGCCACAATAGTGTAATTCCGTTTAAGAGAAAATTTAATAAAAAAGGTAATAAACTTACATATGAACAAAGAATCAAGCGCTTATTCCATAAAAACACTGCTACAGTAGGAGTCCCGACGCGTTTCGTCCTCAAAAGACATCATCTGGGGTCCCACCATTTATTACCCAATAAAGGTTTAACCCCCTGATCACCTGGCGGGTGATATCAATTAGGTTTTAGGGTCAGTGTCTGCGTCGCCCCAGGCAGCCCTAGGTTAGTGCCAGTACCGCTAACACCCACGCGCAAAGCATACACCTCCCGTAGGGGTATAGAATCTGAACAGATCAATACTAGCGTCCCCAGCAAGTTTGGGGTTCCAAAAAAACGCATTGTTAGCGGGATCAGCCCAGATACCTGCTGGCACCTGCATTTTGCCCCTCTGCCCAGCCCACCCAAGTGCAGTATCGATCGATCACTGTCACTTACAAAACACTAAACACATAACTGCAGCGTTCGCAGAGTCAGGCCTAATCCCTGCGATCGCTAACAGTTTTTTTTGTAGCGTTTTATATCTAAATCCAGAAGGCAGTGCTTGGTTTTCAGGATCCCGTACATGGCTAGACTCCCAAAAAGTCCCCCACATGTGGTATCCCCGTACTCGGGAGAAGCAGCAGAATTTATTTTTGGGTATAATTTCACTTATGCCCATAGCATGTGTGAGCAATATATCATTTAGTGACAACTTTGCAAAAAAGAAAAAAAAAAATGTAATATTCATGCAACTTGTGGCAAAATATGAAATATTTCATGGACTCAACATGCCTCTCAGTAAATAGCTTGGGGTGTCTACTTTCCAAAATGGGGTCATTTGGGGGGGGGGGGTTGTGTTATTTTGGCATTTTATGGCCTTCAAAACTGTGATAGGTAGTGAGGAGTGAAATCAAAAATTTGCACCCTTAGAAATCCTGAAGGCAGTGATTGGTTTTTGGGGTCCCGTACGCGGCTAGACTCCCAAAAAGTCCCACATATGTGGTATCCCCATACTCAGGAGAAGCAGCAGAATATATTTTGGGGTGCAATTCCACATATAACTATGGCATGTGTGAGCAATATACCATTTAGTGACAACTTTTTGTAAACTTTTTTTTTTGTGTCATTATTCAATAACTTGGGACAAAAAAAAAAAAATCAATGGGCTCAACATGCCCCTCAGCAATTTCCTTGGGGTGTCTACTTTCCAAAATGGTGTCATTTGGGGGGGGGGGGTTTGTACTGCCCTGCCATTTTAGCACCTCAAGAAATGAGATAGGCAGTCATAAATTAAAAGCTGTGTAAATTCCAGAAAATGTACTCTAGTTTGTAGACGCTATAACTTTTGCGCAAACCAATAAATATAAGCTTATTGACATTTTTTTTACTAAAGACATGTGGCTGAATACATTTTGCCCTAAATGTATGACTAAAATTGAGTTTATTCGATTTTTCTTATAACAAAAAGTAAAAAATATCTTTTTTTTTCTCTCTAAATTTTCGGTATTTTTCCATTTATATCGCAAAAAGTAAAAATCGCAGAGGCAATCAAATACCATCAAAATAAAGCTCTATTTGTGGGAAGAACAGGACACAAATTTCGTTTGGATACAACATTGCATGACCGCGCAATTACCAGTTAAAGAGGTGCAGTGCGAAATTGTAAAAAGACCTAGGGTCCTTAGGCTGTTAATTGGTCCGAGGCTGAAGTGGTTAAAGCTACTTATGGCTATAATGAATTGTCGGTCCGACAATACACATAAAAGTTCATTGATAAAAACGGCATGGAATTTCCCCACAGGGGAACCCCGAACCAAAATTTTAAAAAAAAATGCGTGGGGGTCCCCCTAAATTCCATACCAGGCCTTTCAGGTCTGTTATGGATATTACGGGAAACCCTGCACCAATTTTTTTTTTTAAATAGCGTGGGCGCCCCCCTCAAAAATCCATACCAGACCCTTATCTGAGCAAGCAACCTGGTAGGCTGCAAGAAAATACGGGGGGCAGAGAGCGCTCCCCATTCTAAACCATACCAGGCCACATGGCCTCAACATTGGGAGGGTGCCTTGGGGTAGCGCCCCCCCCCAAAGCACCTTGTCACCATGTTGATGGGGAGAAGAGCCTCATCCCCCACAACCCTTGCTCGCTGGTTGTGAGGATCTGCGGGCGGGGGGGCTTATCGGAATCTGTAAGCCCCCTTTAACAAGGGGATCCCCAGATCCCGGCCCCCCACCTGTGTGAATTGGTAAATGTACCCCTACCATTTCACAAAAAAAAGTATCAAAAGGGTTAAAAAAAAAACACGAGACAGTTTTTGACAAGTCTTTTATTCATTTCTTCTTCTTTCCACTTCTTCCATCTTCTTTCTTCTGGTCTTCCTTCGGTGGTGTTCTTTCTCCATCATCTTCTTCCTTCGCTCTTCTCATCCCTCATCTTGCTCCGGCTTCTTCTCCACTCCATCCGCACGGTCCGCCTCAGTGGGAGTCTTCCGCCGTGTGACGCTTCTGTTCTTCTGACACTTCTTATATAACGGAGGGCAGGGCCTTCTGCTGACCCCGCCCTCCTCTGATGCACGGGGACTTCCCTATGGCTTTCCCCGTGATGTAAGAGGGAGCGTGGTCACCCTTTTATGGAAATACTTGGTACTTGATACTTGATTTCGTTGTCCCTCCATATGAATGGAAAGTCCTATTTAAGCGTTTGTGCTTCCTGCAGGGCGACAGTTATGTTTAAAATTTCTGATTTTGAAGGATTCATTTTAAAGTTCGAAACTTCACAAACCTTTTTAAGGTGTTCAATAGGTTGGGAAGGGCTATCCTAGGGCTGGTGACATAAAACAAGACATCATCGGCATATGCCGCTATTTTTTGTACTTCATTATCAATCTGTATTCCCATGATGTCAGGGTTCAATCTTATCCTAGCCAACAATGGTTCCATTAATAAAATAAATAATAAGGGGGCAGGGGACAGCCCTGCTGAGTCCCGTTAAACATTTCAAAGGGCCACGATAAAGACCCATTTATTTTGACCCTCGCTGTGGGTTGCTTATATAGGGCGTTTATCCACCTTGTCATCTTAGGGCCGACTCCAAATGCCTCCAGGGAGTTTTGCATAAATCCCCAGTCTCCTCTGCAGGGGCGGATCCAGGGGGGGGGCAACGGGTCAATTGCCCCCCCCCCCGAGAATACCGGCAGGCTGGTTTCCGCGGGTCCAATCGCGGCCGGTTCCGCGGGTACCAGCGGGCCGGTTCCGCGGGTACCAGCGGGCCGGTTCCGCGGGTACCAGCGGGCCGGTTCCGCGGGTACCAGCGGGCCGGTTCCGCGGGTCCAATCGCGGCCGGTTCCGCGGGTCCAATCGCGGTCGGTTCCGCGGGTACCCGCGCGGCCGGTTCCGCGGGTACCCGCGCTGAGTGGATGGTGAGGGGGGCAGCTGGGCGGCTTAGGAGGGCTGCTGGCCAATCAGGAAGCCAGCAGGCAGGGGAGCAGGGAGATGACATCATCTCTCACTGCCCTGCATCCTTCCAGTTCCGCCCTCACTGTGTAGGAAGCTGTGTGCAGCAGAGAGATTGCAGAAAAGTGACACAGTAGGTGACAATCCGCAATGTGTGGCAGGCTACGTGGCAATCCGCAATGTGTGGCAGACTACGTGGCAAGTGGCAATCCGCAATCTGTGGCAGGTGTCGTGGCAAGTGACAATCCGCAATGTGTGGCAGGCAATGTGGCAAGTGACAATCCGCAATGTGTGGCAGGTGACGTGGCAAGTGGCAATCCGCAATGTGTGGCAGGCAATGTGGCAAGTGACAATCCGCAATGTGTGGCAGGTGACGTGGCAAGTGGCAATCCGCAATGTGTGGCAGGTGACGTGGCAAGTGGCAATCCGCAATGTGTGGCAGGCAATGTGGCAAGTGACAATCCGCAATGTGTGGCAGGTGACGTGGCAAGTGGCAATCCGCAATGTGTGGCAGGCAACGTGGCAAGTGACAATCCGCAATGTGTGGCAGGTGACGTGGCAATCCGCAATGTGTGGCAGGCAACGTGGCAAGTGGCAATCCGCAATGTGTGGCAGGCAACATGGCAAGTGACAATCCACAATGTGTGGCAGGTGACGTGGCAAGTGTCAATCCGCAATGTGTGGCAGGCAACGTGGCAAGTGACAATCCGCAATGTGTGGCAGGTGACATGGCAAGTGGCAATCCGCAATGTGTGGCAGACTACGTGGCAATCCGCATCTGGTGGCAGGTGAGGTGGCAAGTGACAATCCGCAATGTGTGGCAGGCAACGTGGCAAGTGACAATCCGCAATGTGTGGCAGGTGACGTGGCAAGTAACAATCCGCATTTGGTGACAAGTGACGTGGCAAGTGACAATCCACATTTGGTGGCAGACGACATGGCAAGTGACATCCTCAGGGCTCCCACTGATTCTGCATTATGGTGAGTTGAACCATTTAATTTTATATTACAATGTATTAATAGAAATAATGCGCTTCAATCATCCTGACACCATAACAACCATGGTGCCGTAATGATTGAAGCACAAATACCAGCCATTTCCCATATAAATTGCCCCCAAAAAAACATATTTTATAGCAGTGCCCCTCCCGAGATTAGACTCTGGATCCGCCCCTGCTCCTCTGTTGAATGCTTTCTGGACGTCTATTGACAGTAGTATCCCTGGGGATCCACTCTTTCAGCTTTTGTATTGCCAAGAGGCTTCTGATGCCATTGTCCCTACTCTCCCTCCCAGGAACAAATCCTACTTGGTCTGTGTGCACCAGTTCATTCATTACCGTCTTCAGTCGGTTAGCTAAAATCTTAGCAAACAGCTTTACATCGGCGTTTAATAGTGAAATGGGCCAATAACTAGAGAACAGAGCAGGGTCTTTTCCTTCCTTAGGAATAATGGTAATCTCTGCCTCGAGCGCTTCCCATCGTATTTCCCAATCTGCACGTATCCCATTCATATAAGAAACCATTTTGGGGACCAGGATGTCACTAAATTTTTTATAATAAGCAATCGTGAACCTGTCTGGTCCAGGGGTTTCCTGGCCACTTACTCTTTTAACATTTTAACTGTTTCTGTTATGGGGTTCTCCAGGGGGCCAACTTTATCTAGAGGTATTTTTTTTAAGGCCGCATTCATTTAAGAAACATCTGGAGTTGTCTAGTCTCTTTTTAACGATATCTGGGGGGTCTTTTTGAGTTATTGAGTATAAGTTCTGATAATATTGTTGAAAGGCCCGAGCAATCTCTGGGGATGAAAAGACCTTTCCCCGATTGAATACTTTCAATAAGGTTAGCTTTATTTTTATTTTTTAACATTTTGGCAAGATATTTACTCGACATATTGGCATCTCTTTTTTTAAACCGGTAATAAGGGGCAACATTTTCTTTTTAAATTCTTTTAGTTGCGCTCACTTTATGATGATTTCCTGTTCTGCCCTTTTCTCAATGTTTTCCTGGTTGTGTTCAAGGGCATGAATTTTTTATTTTTTTTCAAATATAAATTTTCATTCAGCTCCAAACAGGGGAAGACGGTCCCCGGAGTACATAATAAAACAGAACTACAGAACAAAAGGCAGTCGAACAATACTTGATGTGTGTATACTTGCAACTGTAAATCTGCCTTCCATCACTCTGAGCATTCTGAAGTACGGAGAAGGTACTGTACCAAGATCCGGGGTCACACCAACCCCAGGTCCCTCTGGCATAATCCATCTACCGGGGGTGGGGGCCGTCATTCCCAATTTTCCACTTTTTCCAAAGAGAGAGGGGGTAGAGGGGGTGAGAATGAAGGGAGGGAGGCAGAAAGGGGAGGGGGTGAAAGAACAGAAAAGGAGGGAAGAGGACGGGACGAGACACAATGGCAGTCCATGCCCAAGGGGCTAGTCAAGGAAAGCTCAAAGCATTAAGATGATAGTAGGCGGGCATGAATTTCTTTACATAGCCCTTCTCTTTTCTGTCTATTTGCCCTTTTTTTTTGGTTTCTATTGCAATCAAGACCCCCCTAATGTAGGCCTTGTGGGCCTCCCATACCATAGCTTCTGAAATGATACTCGTGCTATTTGTTGTAAAGTACCATTCTAGTTCTCTTTTTAACTTCTCTACAACCTCTATGTCTTACAACAGTACTTTGTTCAGTCTCCACCTATTAGCCCCCTTGCGTTCCCCATCCATCTTTAATTTTAATGACACTGGGGCGTGATCTGAAAAAACACCAATTTCTATGTTTGAACTCTTCACGGAGTTCAACATCCTGTGTTCTACCAGAAAGGCCTTGGGATCCGTAGACTGCCCAAACCTTCCCACTTTCCGGATCCCCCCCTGAAGGTTGAGCTCCATCTATGGTGCCCATGTCAAGCCTCTGCCTCCCCAGTTGGGGTGACCCGTCACATCCCACCTCCCCCCCCTTCCTGCAGTGCACCCACATCCACCCCTCTACCCCCACTCTCCTCCTGCCAATCCACCCCCTTCCCCACACCCTTTTTCTGGTTTCTTCTTAGGGACTTTCTTCTTTCTGTCTGTCAAATGCCATTGTTAAAACTGAGTGTTTGATGTTTTCTCCTGTGCTTCCCACCACCCAGGAATCTCTACCACGCAATATCCAATTTATTACAGAATGTTTCCATGTCTTCTGGGAATCTTAATGTTGCCGATCGGCCCTCTTTCTTACCGATTAGGCAAACAGGAAATCCCCAGAAGTATTGTATGTTCTTTTCTTTTAGTACATCCAATAAGGGTTTCAGCAATTTTTTCCTTCTTAGTGTTTCTGGTGCTAAATCAGGGAAGACCTGTAAAGGAGATTCCTTGTATTTAGCTGGGGTTGTTTTGAGATTCGTCCATATTCTCTCTTTGTTTTTATAGCTATGGAGTCTTATAATCACATCTCTAGGTGTTTCAGCTGGCATCTCTGCTGGTTTTCTAATCCTATTGTAAGGGCTTACCTAGATTGGAGTCCATGTTGCAGAGATGTATGCTCACCCTTGCAAATAGACAGAGCCCACAGTAACAAACAGATAAGCTACCTGGGCTGTGAATCTGTGCACGGGGGCTTGACAGGAATTTGCCAAAGGATTGTCCAGGTAAAGCCGTAGTCAGGGATTCCAGAAGACAGAATAAACGATATACAAGCCAGGGTCGGTAGCTAGGGTCAGTCTTGGAACACTGTAACCAGGAACCTTTGGCAACAAGAGACAATGAACGGACCAAGCCCTCAGGGTGAGGCAGTGTTTTATACCCTAGCTGATTAGGTAACCTGCCACAGCTGATCTAAGAGTGACAGGTATAAACAGAATTGTCCACAGTACTAAATGCAAAACTAGGCATGGCTGGAAAGCAGGCAGAATAGAACTGAGGTGTGGCTCAGAGGCAGAGAAACAGGAGCAAGAACAAACAGCCACAAGTTCAACACCACCTAGAGCCACCTGGGGTGTGACCACGCCTGGCCATCCAAAAGACACAATAGGGACCGAGACACCTATGTATTCTCTCATATTTCATTTTAGTTCTTTCTGCATCTCATAATAACGGCCCTAGAACATTGTCTATTTTTGCTTGTAAATCCTCTCCTGGCATATCTGGCAGTCCTCTGATCTGTAGGTTTTTCCTCCTACTGCAATTTTTCTGGTCTTCCAATTTATACTGAAGATGTTTTTGTTCTCTTTGCAACTCTTCCAGTTGTTCTTTAAATGCTAAGATGACCGCTGACTGGGATTAAACTTTTCCCTCTACCTCCTCCACTCTTTGGAGGATATGATTCATATCCTCATGCATGGTCACTAATTTCCCCTGTATAGATTCTTCCAACCTAGCAAACATCTCGGCCATCTCGTCTTTTGTTGGTAGGTGTTTATCCAGTCTTATTTCTGGGACAGAGTCCTCGGCCGACACGTCTATGTCTTGTACTGGGGTATTTATGGCTATTTGGGATCTTCTCCCCCCCCCGAGGTTTTATTTTGGCCCCCGTCTGTTTGTTTGGGCTATCTTTTCCATTTTCCACTGTCATATATTTCTTTATTGCACCCGGACTGGAGGTTACTTTAGGAGGGTTTGCACCCATGCCTGCACTCTTTGCCGACCTCCCCCTCATTTTGTTTGGTGCCCTCTCTTCCCCTTTATTCCACACACTTTCTACTTCCTCTCACCTTTCCTACCCTATTCCACAATTCTGCTCCCCCTCTCCCCCTGTACTTTATAGCTAATCAGCTGTATATATATTTTTTTCCCTTGATAATCGGTTTATTGTTACTGCTGTCAGGGGACCGTTCCATCCAGTTACCCCCGGGAAGTGCGATCCTACCCTCGTATCGTGGTTAGTGTACCTAGGGAGGGGTTTGATCGCACATTGGTCTTCTCATTGTAACCATCAACTTTGGGCAGTATAGTCTGGTATCATGGGAAGAAAAGGGAGGTAAGTGAGAATCCCCAGATACAAAAAAAAACCCAGGGGGGGGGGGGAGCTCAAGCTGGGTAACCAACCAGTAGCTGTCTTCCGATTCAGTTCACTTCTGTAGATCTTTGTATTTTGTACTATTATATACTGCGCTCAGGTCAGCTCAGATACGCAAAGGCTCAGCGTCCCACTTGCACTTGAGTATAAGGAGTCTTTTAGAGACCTTTATTCAGCAATATATGGCAGGTACCCTGACATTATAAAAACCTGACAGTGGCAGTAACTGGCTAACTAGCGTCACCCATGACACTAAAAACAATCAGAAAAGAGATCTGTACACTATATAAGTGACATGGGTGAAAGGGTTAACTGGGGGGTGATCAAGGGGTTAAACCTTTATTGGGGGGGGTCCCTAGACCTATCTGGGCCTACTACTAAGTGCCCTAACGCTAATTAGTGTCCCAAATGACACCAGTACAGTTATCAAAGAAAAATATTAAAACTGAACTTGGTGACACTGACAGGGAGTGAAGGGGTTAACTGGTGTGGCGATTGAGGGGTGAAAAGTGTGCCTATGTGTACTGTGCCAGTGTAGTGTTGGTGCCACTCATGTTTGAATGTCCTCTCTAGTCTCTCTGTAATGGAAAAAAAATCCAGAAAGGGAGATGACATCACTTCCCCTGCCTGAGTTTACAATTGCAGGCAGGGAACAGTCCCCCATTTGCCAGAACCAATCACCAGGTCCAGGCCAGGAATCATTGCAACTGCAGCGTCTGGTCCGGGAACCAGTTAAGAAATATATTTTTTACTTACCTGATAAAATCAATTTCTTGGAATACAGTGCAGGACACAGGTTACCCTCCCCTCTGTCCTGATGTTTTCCTCTCACTGATAAAAATTTCTGAGAGTGGGATGGTCTTAACAACTTTTTTTACTAATGCCTAAAGCTTTTTTTTTTATCGTTTTTTTCTTTGTCTGGAGTCAATACCAGATTTGCTTGTTTTGGAGAAATTATATTGTGTGGAAACATTGGAGTAAATATTAGGTTTTATTTAGGAAGCTTTTTTTCACACCATGGCATGAAAACAAAAAAAAAATATTAAAATACCCTAAAAATTGCACCATTTTTGAACAGAAAACAGCCTGAAGTGTGTGAATCTTTGTAATTAACAGTTTTCTATTAGGATTACCTTATCCTCTTGTCTACCGGAGCAATTTTTAAATTTTTCACATACATGTTAAATATCTCTATTTTATTGCTAGAGAATTACTTAGGACCCACAAACATATATTTTCTGAAAGCAGAGGCCCTGGACAATAAAGTGGTGACTGCTGCAATTTTTTATGTCACACAATATTTGCACAGCGGTTTATTAAATGCAATTATTAAGGAAAATATATACTTTTTTTTTTTTTTTTTTTACTTTATCTCTTTATTAATTTCTTTTCAATTTAAACATAATATACAACATTCCCATATAAAACAAACAGAGACACAATACAAGTTTTATATAACCCTTTTACACCCTTCCATTCCCCGTATTCACCTCATTTCTCCACTCACACAAACCCACTCCTCACACTATTTCTTGACCAGCAGCCCTTCCACTTTTAAATATAAACACCTTCATTCATTTTCTTTTTTTTTTTTTATAAATTCTTTATTTTCATAATATAGTGATAGTCTTTCATTTCTAGACACATACACATCTACATCTTATATTTAAACCAAGCCGTTCATCATTTCATCGTGCTAGATTTCTCCTATTACATTACCTATTTCCTTATATTCACTATTATTATTTTTTTTTTCCCCCCTTAACCTGGTATAGCCCTGGTTATTTGTCTTTAAAGAAAAAGAAGCAAATAGTAAAACAACAAAAAATAAGAAAACAAAGAGAAGAAAAAAAGAAAATAAATAAATAAATAAATGTTCTCCTTTCATTTCCTCCCCCTCTCTCACCCCCCCCCCCCCTCCCCCGCCCCTCCCCCGCCCCTCCCCCGCCCCTCCCCCCCCCCAAAAAAAGAAAAAAAACAAAAAAAACAAACAGGAATCAGCATCTACGGTTTTGTTCCCTATATAAAATATAGGGTTTCCATACTTCATGATACCTATCTTCTTGCTCTTTCAGTATCATAGTCAGATTTTCCATTTGTTGGATCTCCGATACCCTGCTCATCCATTGTGATTTGGTTGGAGCCAGCGTCGTTTTCCATAAAACTGGGATGCATGCTTTTGCTGCTGTAAGCAAATGCCTTAAAAGAGATTTTTTATATTTTTCTATAGATAACGGAACATCATGCAATAAGAAAGCTGCCGGATTTTCCCCAAGAGACACATCTGTTATTTCCTTCACTGTTTCCGATACCATCTTCCAGAAATCTTTTACCCCGGTACACTCCCAAAATATATGTAATAGGGTACCCTCGGCTCTCTGGCAGCGCCAGCACAAATTTGATACTTGTGGGTATATCCGGTGCAATACTTCTGGGGTCCTATACCATCTAGACAAAATTTTGTAGCCCGCTTCTTGGTATCTAGTTGCTATCGACGCCTTATGCGTGAACATGAAGATCTTATTTTTCTGTAAGTCTGAGAAAGTGACTCCCAGGTCCCTCTCCCATGCTCGTATAAAAGCTAGATCTTGTGAAGCTTCTTGTTCCATCCGCAATACGTACATTGATGAGAGGGAATGTTTCAGTGGTTCACCTTTTAAGCATATCTGTTCGAACTCAGATAGTGTCCTGATCACCGGTATTCTCTGCCTACTTAATCGCAGAAACGCATTTAACTGTACTCGCCTAAATGGGTCCAAGTCCTCCCTAAATTCTTGTTCGATCTCTTCCTTATACATTACATGATTATCAATTGAGAAATGTATAATCCTACTGATTCCCTTTCGTCTTAAATCCCTAAAAACCTTATCTGTCAAACCTGGCTGAAAGCCAGGAGTGCCCAGAACTGGTATCATAGGGCTTGGATGTTCTGATATCCTGGTTTTCTTAAATAACTTTTGAACTACTTGTAGTGTGGCACCCACTGTCGGATGTCTCCGTACTTCCTGTGGTATTTCTACATCTGAGAGCCACACAATTCCCTACGTATTCTCGCTTTTTTACCTGCCCATATAAATTTTATGAATCTAGATCTCAAATCTCTCAGATATCTTACCGGGAGCTTTATCGGTAGAGTTTGGAACAAATATAACAACCTCGGCATTACGTTCATTTTGATTATATTGATTCTCCCAAACCATGTAAAAACCGTTTTGTCCCAACGTTCTAGGTCTAGCTTAATCTGACGTATTAATGGGATAAAGTTTAGTTCCAACAGTCTGTTCAACTTATTTGATATTTTAGTCCCTAAATAACATATGTGGGAATCCGTCCATCTGAACGCGAAATGCGCCGCTAGCTGAGATTTCATTTCATTATTCATTTCTACTCCCATCGCTTCCGATTTGCTATAATTTACTTTAAAGTTAGATATCTCTCCATATATGCGAAGCTCCAATAACAAAGAAGGTAAAGAAATCCCTGGGGAGGTTATAAAAAACATCAGATCGTCCGCATATGCGGCCAATTTATGTTCATCATTTTTTCTTATTGAAATGCCCTGAATATCCGGGTTAGCCCGGATTGTTCTTAAAAAGGGTTCTAATGTAAGAATGAATATGATAGGGGAGAGTGGACATCCCTGACGCGTTCCATTCCTTATACAGAATGGTTCAGACATTGTCTTATTTATTTTCACCCTAGCTTTTGGGCAGGAATATAAACTATCAATCCAATTCTGCATCCCCTTTTTCAGTCCTATATGCTGTAGCGTTGCTCTCAGGAATGTCCAGTCGACCCTATCAAATGCCTTTTCCGCATCTGCCGATATAAGTACTAGCGGTTTTTGATAGTGTTGTGCTATATATAGAGCATCAATAACTCTCTGCGTATTTTCTCTTCCCTCCCTACCAGGGGTAAAACCTACTTGATCTGGATGTATTAAAGCTGGAATAAATGGCAAGAGTCTATTTGCTAGTATTTTTGTTAGAATCTTGAGGTCTACATTTAATAAGGAAATTGGGCGGTAACTGGCACATTGAGTTGGGTCTTTCCCTTCTTTTGCAATCACTGTTATATGAGCCATTAGTGTTTCTGGTCGCATCCTTTGCCCCTCTCGTATTGAGTTATAAGCCTCTATAAATTTTGATGCCAATTTTTCAAAAAAGATCTTATAATAAAGTAATGTATACCCATCCGGGCCAGGGGCCTTTCCGGGTTTCATTTCTTTAATGGCTTCTGACAGTTCCTCTACTGTAATTGGTCCATCTATGTTTTCTGCTTCTTCTTCGAGAAGCTTAGGCATTCCCGATGCCATTATATATTCTTTTGCCTTTTCCCCTCTAGAAGGTAACCCCACCTTTGGCCGTCGATCTTCAATTTGATATAGGGTAGTATAATAATCTCTAAATGCTTTCGCGATAGCCTGTGGTGAGTTAACTAACACATCTCCTTGGGTTTTAATTCTCTCAATATAATTTCGTGCTCTCGTTTCTCTGAGCGCATTTGCCAGCACTCTGCTGGGTTTATCTTCCACCACAACTTCCACCACAACTTCCAAATCTTATCAAATTTTTTAATACCTCCCTGTCTTATGTATGCTACCCTTTCCTTAAGGATAACCCTATTCATATTCTGCACCCACTCTCCACTAGTAGGGGATGTAGAGGACTGCCATTTCTGGGCTATAAGTTTCCTTGCTTGAAAGAGGTACCTTAGTTTTGCTAATTTACTATCTTTAGGGTCACTACCTCCCTCAATCCAACCCAATACACACCCCAGAGGTTCCACTTCTACTACCATCTCAAATACTTGAGTGATTATCGTCACTACCTCCCTCCAGTACCGATATAACTTGGGGCATCTCCAGAACATATGTATCATATCTCCTTCTGTCCTTCCACACCTAGGGCAAGCAGCATCTCTCCTTCTACCGAACAAAAAGAGCCTCTTGGGAGTATAATATGCTCTGTACAGTAAGAATAAATGAGAAATCTTTTGAGATGGAGAAAGGGACACCCAAGGTGCCAGCTCAAGTATCCTCTCCCACTGATCTTCCGAAATGCTTCCCACATCTGTTTCCCATTTTTTTCTATTTGTTTGCTCCTGTGTTCTTACCTGAGTCTTCTTACACAGATTTACATAGATTTTAGATATTAACCCTTTCCCCAATTTTACTCGCAGTATATCCTTAATTACTGGCATCTCACACCATTCTATTGCAACCTCCCCAAACTGTTATTCCAAAGAGTGTCTAACCTGCAAATATCTAAAAAATGACTTTTTCGGGATTGCAAACTGATCCCTTAGCTCTTGGAATTGTTTCAAATTGCCATTCTGGTAAATCTGGTGAATAAATTTTATGCCGCTTCTTTCCCATTCCCTTATTTGTCCTATTTTTTGTATCTCATCCAACTTATTATTAGCCCAAAGGGGGGAATACTCCGTAAATCCCCTATATCCCAGTATTCTTTTGGTTGTTTCCCACACCTTTGTCATCAACCCTAGAGTAGGAATACCTCGGATAGAGATCCCTGACTCTAGTGCCACTACCAACGTTCTACCGAGAAGTTGTTCAAGGGGAGTTTTCTTTTTCCGTCCGCCATCCTCTAAGCCCTCTCCCGCCAGATGTTGTAGCTCAGCCGCTAAAAAATAGTTAAATGGGTGTGGAAGTGCCACTCCCCCTCCATTGCTTGGAAGTTGCAAAGTCTTTAAGCTGATACGTGCTTGGCCCCCTTTCCAAATAAATTCTCTAAATATGGAATCCACCTTATAGAACCATTTCTTGTAGATCCATACTGGAGAATTATGTAAAACATACAAAAGTTGCAGTAGAAATATCATTTTAATTAAATTACATCGGCCTGCTGCCGATAAAGGTAATTTCTTCCAGATATTAAATTTATGTTTAAATTTAGATAACAATGGAACCAGGTTATTCACTATGTACTGTTTGGGGTCTTTAGTGATGCATATGCCCAGGTATTTCATTTGGCTCACTATCTAGATATGTGCAGCTTCGCAAGGTAAAGGGCTATCCAGGGGATCAATAGGCAATATACAGGATTTATCTTTAATCCTTCGAGGTGTCCAAAGTTTTTAATTCTATACATTACTTCCCCTATTGATGCTGTACATCTTCGAGAAGCAGAAGTAGGTCGTCTGCGAATAATACTATTTTTTCTTCCTCCTCCCCTCTCCTAAATCCTTTTATCCCCATGTTTAATCTAAGGGTCACGGCCAAGGGTTCAATCGCCATAGCAAACAAGAGGGGAGACAGAGGACATCCCTGCCTCGTACCTCTCTTCAGTCGGATCCCAGCCGAGCTGTCATTATTTATTCTTATCCTTGCTTCCGGGGATCTATATAGCATTTTTACCCATTTTATAAATACCGGACCCACATGGAATTCCTTCAAATGCAATTATTAAGGAAAATATATACTTACAGTAGCAATAAAAGTATGTGAACCCCTTGGAATTAACTGGTTTCTGCAGTAAATTGCTATAAAAGCTTAATCCACAAATTGAGGTCTGTTGGCTTTGAAAATAGTATATGTACCTGGATAGAAAACTGGTTATAGGGGGCTTGCCCAAAGGTGGTGATAAATAACATATTTTCTGAATGGTCTGCAGTTATAAATGGGGTATCCCAGGGCTCTGTCCTGAGACCAACTCTGTTTAAAGCTTAACTCCAACTTTTGACACACATTACATAGTTTTTTTGGGCCAACCTGGCCCAAACAAACTGTCTCTCAATATGTGAGGCCCCTGTATAAACTGTATGTTGCTAAGCTATATACAGCATAACACACTGTGTTCTGGGTTACCTATCTGGGAAATCTATCTGATCGGCGCTCAGCCTTTCAGAGAAAGCAATGAATACAGGGAATGACGGCTTCAAAACCTGAAGAGATTAAATTCTCATCATTTCTATCTTAATTTGTCACAGAGGAAATCGGGAAACAGATCTTTCTCTCCTGTGTGCACACCTGACCTGACCACTTAGGCCCCTTTCACACATGCGGACCATCCGTTTGAGGATGATATACGGACATACATGCATCCCTATCGGATAGCGGGTGTCTGCGGATGAACATATTGTCTGCCTCTGCTATTGTCCGATTCTGCAGACGGAGGAAAATCCTATTTTTCTATCCGTCTGCAGAGCGGATCGGATGAACACGGACAGATGGTCCGTGCTCATCCGATCCCCCCATAGGGGAGAGCGGAGAGCTGACAGTGAGCCTGGAGCGCCCTGTTATCCGCCGGCTCAGCGGGGACAACTGAGCGATCCCCGCTGAGCAAGCAGATGTTCACGGGGCGGATCATTACTGATCCGTCCCATGTGAAAGGGGCCTTACTGTGGTGCCTGGTGGATGGGGAAAGCCTGCAAACAGCAGCAGGATGGGGGGGGGGGGGGCCCTTCCAATTACTTTAAAAGTGATCACGCAGCTGTAAAGCCACTTAGATCACTTTCACTGGAAAGATGTTTGCTGACTTTAAACGATTGTACCAGACTGCAGCTGTCCAGCTATAACTGCATGCTGCCCAGTATATATACATAGGCAAGGCAGCAAGCGATTAAATAAAAAAAAAATTGTTTCTATTTTTTTTTTTTTTCTTTCTTACAAGTAGGTACTGATGCTATAAAATGGAAAATTGTATACTCACCTTTCCGTAATTTTCCTTTCCTGACGCATCTTCATGGCAGCACACACTGGGTTGTGACTCCGCCCCCACAACCTGACAGGATTGGATTAACTATAAATTTGAAGGGGAGACACCCTGCTGCATTCTCTGTAAATATCATCACAAAAGAAACAGGGAGGGCAACTGTGTGCTGCCATGAAGATGCGTCAGGAAAGGAAAATTACGGAAAGGTGAGTATACAATTTTCCATTTTCCTGACGCCTTCATGGCAGCACACACTGGGAAATAACTCGCCAGTTGGGTGGGTGCAAGTAAAATAATATTTATTCCTTATAATGCTGAAGAATTGGCTCTAATGACGGATCTGCCGAAGTCGGCCATGGATAAATGAGCAGAATCCACCTTGTAGTGGGAAATAAAGGTATTCCTGGAGGACCACGTTGCTGCCCTGCATATTGTCTCTGGTGAGACCCTGCAATACGCTGCCCAAGAGGTAGCCACTGCCCTAGTTGAATGAGCCCTGATGTCTTCAAGAATCGCCATATGCTGGGTGGAGTAAGCTTTTTTAATGGTTCTGACTAACCAGGATGCAATAGTGCATGAGGAGGCGGCTTGCCCACGCCTGGTTCCATGGGGAATGATCAAAAGAGAGTTAGTTTTCCTAAAAGAGGTGGTAGCAGTTAAGTAGTTCATGATGGTTGTTTTGACATCTAGTGGATGAGGATTACCCTGATCGTCCGTGAAGGATGGAAGGATGATGGTTGTAATGGAAGGAAGTTGCCACTTTGGGTATGAAGTGTTCGGAATCGGAAGGTCTGAGGACTACTTTGTCAGGAAAGAGAACTAACTTAATGCTTGGATCTCCGACACTCTCCTAGCTGATGTAATCACAATGAGAAAAGACAGTTTTAAAGTCAAGTCCCATAAAGAGATAGTTTCAAATGGAACAAACGGAGGAGAAGCGAAAGCATGGAGAACTATTGAAAGATCCCATAATGGAAAGACTGGCCTCCTGGGGGGTTTAATGTTTAGATAGGCTCTGTAAATTGGATTACCAATGGGTGGAATGCCCACTTAGTATCTGTTTTAGCTGACAGAGCTGATACCTGAACCTTTAGGGTACTTAAGCTTAGACCCTTGTTGACCCCCGACTGGAGGAATTCCAGGACCTGAGAGGGTTGCGGAGAAAGGGAATTCCATCCTTTCTGTTGTGCCATGAAGCAGAATCTTCCCCAAACCTTTGAATAGATGGTATTGGTAGTGGCTTTCCTGGCTTGCATCAGGGTTGACTTCATGAGAACAGCCTTGCGCTCTTAGTCTAGCCCTCTCAATCTCCAGGCCATCAAGTGCAATTTACCTTGAGACAGAAGATCCGGAGTTATTGAGAGAGGAACTGGAGGTTGAAGGCTGAGCTGTAAGAGGCCACAGTGGAATAATCGTAAATACCGTCACCGAGGATCTCCTAAGCCTGGATACACAATTAACGGAGTTGGAGGGAATATATACCCCAACTTGAAGTTCCATGGGTGAACTAGACAGTCCACTCCCTCCACCAATGGGAATGAACCTCTTGACAGGAATCTGTGGCACTTGGTATTCGTCGGAGTGGCTGCTAAATCTACTTCCGGCGTTCCCCAGATTTCCGTAAGGAGGGAGAAAGTCCGAGGGTTCAACCACCACTCGTTGTTGGATAGCGTTTCTCGACTCAGGCAGTCGGGTAGTATGTTCTGTGCCGCTGGGACGTACACTGCTTTTAAACTTGTTAGATGTATCTGAGCCCATTCCAAGATGGGTCGAACTTCTTCCATCAAGGTGGCACTCCTGGTACCCCCTTGCTTCTGAACATAAGACACTGCTACTTGGTTGTCCATTCAAATGAGCACATTCTTGTCCGTCAGAAATGGTGCAAATGCCCTTAAGGCATAAATGGCTTCCCTGAGCTCTAAAATGTTTGAGACCAAACCTTGAGCCTAAACATGCCACTGGCCCTGGGCTGCCTGGTCTTGATAGTGGGCCCCCCAACCGTTCTGGCAGGCATCCGAAGTGACTACTTCCGGGTCTGGAGGGACTATCGGTTTGTATTTCCTGAGATTGCTCGGGCGCGTCCACAACCATATCGATTGCTTCACCGATCTGGAGATGAAGATGGGCTGACGCATTGAGACTCCATCCCACTGCCTGAGGAATGAGTTCTGTAAGGTTCTCATGTGTCACTGTGCCCATCGCACCATGGGTATGGTTGCGGACATGGACCCTAGTACACTCAGACAGGCTCTGGCTGGTAAGTGATTCCTTGATAGCAGCTTCTGCATTTTCTGTATCAGAGGCCGGATCTTCTCTTGTGGGAGCTGTATCTTGTTTGTTTTGGTGTTTAGATCTGCCCCTAAAAATATCATATTTTGTGTGGGTCGCAGACAGCTCTTTTCCCAATTGATTATCCACCCACTTCTGGAGGGTTGTAAGGAGGATCTCTCTGTGATGAATCAACGTCTCTTGATCCTTTGCTAAAAGTAGGATGTCGTCCAGATAATGGTGGACGCGTAATCCCTTTTCTCTGAGGAAAGCCACCAACGGTAACAATACTTTTGTAAATGTCCTGGGTGCCGAAGAGATGCCGAATGGGAGGCACTGGAATTGGAAATTATGTTGGTTTATGGCTAACCGGAGAAACTTTTGAAAGGCCGGATGAATTGGTATATGCAGATAAGCGTCCGATAAATCTATTGAAAGCATCCAATCGCCCAGATTTATTGCTAGAAGTATGGATTGAAGGTTTTCCATTTTGAAAGCCTCCACTTTGATATCCTTGTTGAGCATCTTGAGGTCTAATACAGGACGCAAATCCCCTGTCTTTTAGCAGAAACAAGGAAGAGTAGAACCCTCTTCCCTTTTGGCATGATGGGACCTCCAGGATCGCTCCCTTTTGTTTCAATTCTGCTACATACTTTACTAGCAGAACCCTTTGGGGTACTGAGGATGGTACTCTGGTTGCCTGGAAATGATTTGGTGGGAGTCTGTTTTTGAATTTCCACCTGTGTCCGAATCGGATTGTGGACAATGTCCATAAATCCTTTATATGGTCTTACCAGATCTTGGTGAAGTTCCTTCTGTTCCCCTGCCGGGGTGGCCTTAGATTTCTGTATCCTTAGAAAAGAAGGTTTTGTGTTTTTCCAGTCCCTTCTAAATTCCCTACCAGGAGAGTAGGACCTGGACTCTCTATATTTGTCTGGAAGATTACGTCTGTAAACAGGTCCCTTCTGTGTCTTGGGTCTCCTGTCGGAGGGGATCAGGCCTGACTTCCCTCCTGTTACCTTGGATATGGCAGAGTCTAACTTGGCACCGAACAGATTTGTGCCATCATATGGAATTCTGCACCAATTTATTTTTGATGCTGTATCGGCCATCCACGGTTTGAGCTGTTACGGAGGCCAGCATAGCCTTGGCTGAAGATCTTATAATATCTACTGATGCCTCTCCTAGCTTGACTTCTTGCAGAGAGGAAATAATCTTTCCCATTTCAATGCCATCCTGTAGGTCTTTTTCTATTTTAGATGCCCATCCTGAGATGGCTGTGGCCACTGCTGCTGTGGTAATTGCTGGTCTACAGGCTCCCCCAGCCATGGAATATGCCTTCTTCAATTCTAGGTCCATCTTTCGGTTGAGCACATCCCGAAAGGAAACAGCATCCTCAATTGGTAGTGTGACGTGGTGGGTGAGGCACATTAATGAGGAATCGATGATGGGAGCATTAATTAAAGGCTTCACTTTTGACTCTTTTAAAGGGTACATCTTGGCTAATCTGTTTGTAAGACTAGATCTTTTGTCAGACCTCTCCCACTGGTCTTTAATGAGATCCTCCAGCTCCACTATAAATGGGAAGGATAACGGATCTCTTTTTAGGTTTGGAAAATATTTCCGTATTTTCTGAGGTTTCGCCGCATCATCTTGCCAGCCGAATGCTTCTTTAACGCCCTTTGCAAAGGGTTCCACCAGGAAAAAATCAAAGCCCACTGACATCTCCTGACCCTCATCTTCAGAGGAAGATTGTGATGCCTGAGTGAGATGGGGGTCTGCTGAAGACGTACTGGGAGCAGCTCTATCTAATGCTAGTGTTGTTGTTTCCAGTATGGACTCCCGCACTGATTCTCTTATGAGGTCTGTAGCAATTCTTGCGTCTGTGACAGGCTTTATTATCTGTTAGTTATCTGGCAGTGCCGGAGCGCCGCATACCCAGCAAGCGTTTGCTGCAGGTTGGGTGTGGCGGCTTTGACATTGTGAGGAAGGAGATCTCCTGCGACTTGATCGACTGTGGCGTGAGTAGCTATGTTGTGAGTGGCTGTGTCTTCAGTGCCATGAAGGAGATCTTGAGCGGCTCCTGCGGGACTTCCTGTTAGACGTATGGCTAGACCTTCTCCCATGGCTGGAACTTGCGCCTCTTGATCTAGACGGGCTGCCAAAAAAATGCAGCATTTAACGTCTGGCACTCTTTTTTTCTCCCCTTCAATACTTACCTTGCCCGGTAAAGCCTCTTACCTAACTTGCTGATGGTGGTCTGCGTGGGCAGTGGACTCCATAGAAAAAAAAAAAGGGGTGAAGGACAGTCTGAGATATAGAGAGAAATAATGTGTACATATATACATATATATATACATATATACACACACACACATATATACATACACATACGCATACACACACACAATTCACTTATAAATATATATATATTATTTATTAACAAAGTTTATCTGCAAGAAACAATATAATAACAATAATAATAATATATATATAGGAGTCCCACAGGGACTTACCTGGAGACTGCAGAGTGATCTACATGCAGAGGCAGCAACCTTCCTTAAGTTTTGCAGATTGCACAGCAGAATCACAGAGAAATACAGCTCTGTATTTGAAAATAGCGCCATTGTGGCGGCTAATTGACGCTCTGCGCATGCACAGAAGCGTCCCGAGTGTTCCGGCACCATTTTGGATAAGGGAACACACATTGAAAACATAGGGGGGAAAAAAAAAAAACACTAGCACTGCACGTGCACAGCGCCATCTAGGCTGGAATTACAGCATAGAGAAAACACCACTGAAGGAGAAACAAACGGCGGCCATGACAGGGGACTACAAGAGACAGCAATACCAAAGGTAGAGAAAAAAAGGGAATATAAACCACCACTTACTATAGGAATAAAAGATGGATATTATTTAAATAAGAGGAATTAATAGGCAAAGGAAGAAGGGGAGTCCACTGCAAAGGTAAAAAAGCTTCTTTAAAGCTTTGGTAATGCCAGAAATCCAGTAACCCCTTGAGACCACCAGAGCGGGGGTTCCCTCCATAGAAGCTCCTTTAGAGACTGTACAGGAGGGACTTCCAAACAGGAGAGGCTTGAACCTGCTGGGGCGAATGCGGTAGAGGCTTATTCATCTGTAACAGGAAAACTCTGTCCGTCCAACCTGTCAGGTGAGGATAAAAAAGAGAATGCAGCAGGGTGTCTCCCCTTCAAATTTATAGTTAATCCAATCCTGTCAGGTTGTGGGGGCGGAGTCACAACCCAGTGTGTGCTGCCATGAAGGCGTCAGGAAAATACTTTATACTACTACTCTCATACAGGAAAACACCACATGTGTCTTAGGTCCCATACACACTATTCAATTTTCTGCAGATTTTTGTCTTAAAATTTACCAAAACCATGTAGTGCAAGGCAGGGGCGTACCTAGAGCATTTGGCACCCGGGGCGGATCCTACATCTGGCACCCCCCCCCCCCCCATTTAAAATGAAAAAGCACCCACGATTTATTTTCCATTTTCTCAAGAATATTTATTGTATACAGCACACGCCTGGATTCTGCACCCTGTATATAGGACATAACCGCATTCTACGCCCTGTATATAGGACATATCTGCATTCTGCGCCCTGTATATAGGACATATCTGCATTCTGCGCCCTGTATATAGGACATATCTGCATTCTGCGCCCTGTATATAGGACATATCTTCATTCTGCGCCCTGTATAGGATATATCTGCATTCTGCACCCTGTATATAGGACATATTTGCACCCTGTATATAGGACATATCTTCATTCTGCGCCCTGTATAGGATATATCTGCATTCTGCACCCTGTATATAGGACATATCTGCACCCTGTATATAGGACATATCTGCACCCTGTATATAGGACATATCTGCACCCTGTATATAGGACATATCTGCACCCTGTATATAGGACATATCTGCATTCTGCACCCTGTATATAGGACATATCTGCACCCTGTATATAGGACATATCTGCACCCTGTATATAGGACATATCTGCATTTTGCACCCTGTATATAGGACATATCTGTACCCTGTATATAGGACATATCTGCATTCTGCACCCTATATATAGGACATATCTGCACCCTGTATATAGGACATATCTGCATTCTGCACCCTGTATATAGGACATATCTGCATTCTGCACCCTGTATATAGGACATATCTGCATTCTGCACCCTGTATATAGGACATATCTGCATTCTGCACCCTGTATATAGGACATATCTGCATTCTGCGCCCTGTATATAGGACATATCTGCATTCTGCGCCCTGTATATAGGACATATCTGCATTCTGCGCCCTGTATATAGGACATATCTGCATTCTGCACCCTGTATATAGGACATATCTGCATTCTGCACCCTATATATAGGACATATCTGCACCCTGTATATAGGACATATCTGCATTCTGCACCCTGTATATAGGACATATCTGCATTCTGCACCCTGTATATATGACATATCTGCATTCTGCACCCTGTATATAGGACATATCTGCACCCTGTATATAGGACATATCTGCATTCTGCACCCTGTATATAGGACATATCTGCACCCTGTATATAGGACATATCTGCATTCTGCACCCTGTATATAGGACATATCTGCACCCTGTATATAGGACATATCTGCATTTTGCACCCTGTATATAGGACATATCTGCATTCTGCACCCTGTATATAGGACATATCTGCATTCTGCACCCTGTATATAGGACATATCTGCATTCTGCACCCTGTATATAGGACATATCTGCATTCTGCACCCTGTATATAGGACATATCTGCATTCTGCACCCTGTATATAGGACATATCTGCATTCTGCGCCCTGTATATAGGACATATCTGCATTCTGCGCCCTGTATATATGACATATCTGCATTCTGCACCCTATATATAGGACATATCTGCATTCTGCACCCTGTATATAGGACATATCTGCATTCTGCACCCTGTATATAGGACATATCTGCACCCTGTATATAGGACATATCTGCACCCTGTATATAGGACATATCTGCACCCTGTATATAGGACATATCTGCACCCTGTATATAGGACATATCTGCACCCTGTATATAGGACATATCTGCATTCTGCACCCTGTATATAGGACATATCTGCACCCTGTATATAGGACATATCTGCATTCTGTGCCCTGTATATAGGACATATCTGCACCCTGTATATAGGACATATCTGCACCCTGTATATAGGACATATCTGCATTTTGCACCCTGTATATAGGACATATCTGCATTCTGCACCCTATATATAGGACATATCTGCATTTTGCACCCTGTATATAGGACATATCTGCATTCTGCACCCTGTATATAGGACATATCTGCATTCTGCACCCTGTATATAGGACATATCTGCATTTTGCACCCTGTATATAGGACATATCTGCATTCTGCACCCTGTATATAGGACATATCTGCATTCTGCACCCTGTATATAGGACATATCTGCATTCTGCACCCTGTATATAGGACATATCTGCATTCTGCACCCTGTATATAGGACATATCTGCATTCTGCGCCCTGTATATAGGACATATCTGCATTCTGCGCCCTGTATATAGGACATATCTGCACCCTGTATATAGGACATATCTGCATTCTGCGCCCTGTATATAGGACATATCTGCACCCTGTATATAGGACATATCTGCATTCTGCACCCTGTATATAGGACATATCTGCATTCTGCACCCTGTATATAGGACATATCTGCATTCTGCACCCTGTATATAGGACATATCTGCACCCTGTATATAAGACATATCTGCATTCTGCGCCCTGTATATAGCACATATCTGCACCCTGTATATAGGACATATCTGCATTTTGCACCCTGTATATAGGACATATCTGTACCCTGTATATAGGACATATCTGCATTCTGAAATCCCCCCTCAGGTCAGCTACACTATACACATGCCAGGGGGGGGGGTGATGGACACAGCAGTCATTCTGACTCCCCCCCCCTCAGATCAGCACAGGGTAGACACAATACTCCAGCCTCTTCTTACATCAACCCCCCCCCCCCCCCCAATCAGCTAGTACACTATACACATGGCAGGGGGAGGGGGACACAGCAATCACCCTGACCCCCCCCCCCCCCCCAGACCAGCACATGGCAGGGGTAGACAAACTCCTCCAGCCCCTTCTTACATCAACCCCCCCCCCCCCCCCCAAATCAGGTCAGACAGCTACACAATACACATGGCAGGGAGAGGGAGTGGTGGATATAGCAATCACAGTCACTGACCCCCTACCATAGACCAGCACAGGGGTAGACACAATTCTGCAGGCTGCAGCCTCTTCTTACATCAATCCCCCCCTCCACTCACCACCTCAGGCTCTCAGTCGGCTAGGGAGGACTCCCCAGCGGAGAGAGATGAGACAGACACACACAGGCAGCAGCAGTGGTGGGTGGAGGCGGAGCTATTAGGAGGGAATACAGTCACTCACTGAACAGTCTGGAACAGTCCATTGTGGTCATGGCACGGGGGTGTTCTAAAAAAAACGAAAGTAAAAATGAGCAACTAGAGACAGCAGGGATGCCCTTGAGATGATCTGACGGTGTCACCCCGACTTGGGTGCGGAAATCACCCCCATATCAAAGTCACTTGGCCACTGACACCCCCCCAAAGTGTGGCACCCGGGGCGGACCGCACCCCCCGCCCCCATATTGGTACGCCCCTGGTGCAAGGGTCTGCCTGATTACACCTATGTTTATGTTATGGTAAATCTGAAGATAAAAATCTGCAGAAAATCTAATAGTGTGTATGGGATCTTAGTGGAAATATGGCAGAGCCCAGAAACAACCAAGTGCACATGGCAGGACCCCAGAAATGACCCCAAATGACTGTAATTAGAAAAGTAGACCCCTTCTAGGTTTTATACAAGAGGGATATCTTGGACTTTGAACCTGAACTTTTAAAATGTGCTTGGCAGCAAATCTAGGGAAAAAAAATTGAATACAAATTTTTCAACAAGTGTAATTTCAGTGATACAGAAAGTAGAACTATGGGCGGGACTTTATTGAAGGCAACAGTACAGACAAAGGTTTTAATAAAACATACAAGAGAGTCTTCATCTTCTGTATTCCATTTGGGATGTGGCACCATTATGATTAGGTAGTCTGGGCATTCTGATAGATTTTCTAAATTCAATGATGATTTTTGCATACTCTGTGATAGTACTGTAAAAACTGAAATTAGCAATATGTTCAGCTACCTTTCCCATGAACATGAATACCATATAAGTACTGTATATTTTAGTCACTTGGTGGGAACATTGCAGCACATTCTGGCTGTCATTGGCTGAAAAGTGCCATATTTGTCATTTGACCCCGTAATGCATTTAGTGTGGCTCAGAAGTGGTAAGAATTTGTTTCAGTACCATACAAAATCTGTTCATTAAAATATCACATTAGTGTGACTTTTATGTAATGTAACGGAATGGTGTAGCTTAAAGTTGAAATAAATTACCTTGATCAACAAAATTTTTTTTTTCACTTTGGCTACCCTAGCGTATTATCTATGTATTTTTTTCAAGACAGATATGGCTTTAATTTGGTAGCAAATTTGGATATATACAGTATGTTTTCATTTCCATGGGAATAAATACTAAACAATTAAAAAAATGCATTTTTCTGTAATTTTTCCCAATGCGTGTACATAATTTGTTTACCATCACAAATTACACCCAAAAATATAATTACCAAAGTTTGTTGTAATATAGTGAAATAGTAAAGCTCAAAGTAAACACATGCATTTTACGTTCCCTTTTAGTCTCCATTTTGCACTGAGAAAATGAGTGTGCGTAAAATTGTTAGTGTAACTTTAAATTGGATTGATGAGGGCACAAATTAGCATGACAGCAACTTTTTCACAGGTATGCAACCGGTAAAGATTTAAATTGCGTTGTGTCCAATTACATAAGCATTTGATGTTTGTGCAGTGAGCACAAATATCATCCAGATCATTCATCATCATTGTTGCAGCTTAAGAATTTTTCAGGGGGGTGGGGGCAATTTTTTTTGGCCCCATGCACATAGTCACTTTTGTACATACAAAGTACAGTTTGGGTATTTGTATTTCTGTGGCCAAAAAGCACAGGTGCTGCCCATGTAAGCAGCAGATTTGCAGCAGGGAATTACTGTTATTAGTCATTTATTGGTGCTGTATGACATCACAACACATGAAAGTTGTATTCTTAAACCCTGGATTAAATATTATACGTCAGATAATATTGACAACCGAGTTTTATTGTTATGGTGATTAAGATTTTTTTATAGAATTACAACATTAGCTGATATATAAAACCTCCTCTGGAGAATTATTCCCTCCCCTTCCCCTCCTATATACCTTTTATGTTCTTCCCTTACTATATAATACTTACTATAAACATACTTTAGAAGTTATGGTCAAAACTTTAAAATCGTATATTTTCTTTTAGACATATTTATATTTTCTTGGGATTAAAATGTTTAAAACTCAGATATAAGAATGTTTTCAAATTCTAAAATGTATAAGGCCATTTATTGTCATTCCCACGAGAATATCTTGAAATTCTTCTTTGCTTTGTATCATCCGTACTTGAATATGTCTACTTTTTATTTCTGGTATCACATAATTTGTCTTATATTCTGTACATGTAATTTATTTTAACATAAAATAAAAACTTTTGAACGAGAAAGTTATATTCTTGTGCAGCACTCTGTGAAAGTTTTGGAATTCCAAGAGCATTTCAGTTTATGGGCTTTGTGCGGATTTCTGACTGACACAGAAATTCAGAAGTTTTAGCATTCACCCCCGCTGGGAGCCTCTGATCCCCACCACCATTTTAAAACAGCATTGAAACAAAGCTGCTATCCCAGTGCCATTTTAAAACAGCTGATCAGGTATGTCAGTCCCCCCCCCCCCCCCCCTCCATTTCTGGAAATGGCTGTTGAGCTTGGAGGAAGACTATGTGATTAAAGTGGTTGTAAAGGTTCACTTTTTTTTTGTTTGTTTTTAGATAACAAACATGTTATACTTACCTGTTCTGTGCAAGGGTTTTGCACAGAGCAGCCACAATTCTCTTCTTCTGGGGACCCTGGCAGCGCTCCTGGCTCCTCCTCTTTGAATGCCCCACGTAGAGCTGCTTTCCATGGGTGCACTCGTGCGGGGACAGCAGGACTCCACCTCACACCCTGACTCCTGTGTCACGGGATTTAATTGACAGCAGCAATAGATCCAATGAGAACCAGAGACAGCGGCTGGAGCTGCTGGGCTTGTCCTCGACGCTGGAGCGATCGAGGTATGGGTAAGAAAAAAGGGGGCTGCTTAAATGCATTAAGGTGAAAAACCTTGAGACTTTACAACTCCTTTATACAGTCATACAGGCTTGAAAAGTTATATAGACTTTGTCAAATTTTAATTTTATACCAGCTGCAATGCTTTATGCCTGTCTCAAAGCACAGTATGTTCACAGCATATGCTGCTACTGTAGTTTCTGGTCTGCATTTGTAGTAGTATCGATGACTAGTCTTTCAATAATTACTGATCTGCACTTTTCTGTGACTATGTCTCGTGCGTTTCCTAGGAAATATCAGCTGGTGTTTTGTTACACCATCCTAGAGAGAAACAACAGGCAGATGATCCCTGTCATAAGAAGCAGCACTCTTGGCTCCTCTGTTCAAACGTGTGCTAATCCACTGGACAGCTTTTTTCCTTTTGACGTGTGTGTATTGAAAAGGTTTGTTCAGATTTTACATTAAAAACACATTATTTGATTTTAAATGATATGAGTTTATAAGTATATGATCTTAAAAACCCATGTACTGTAAAATTTAAAGCAAATCTCCAGTATGCATCAATCTTTACTGCTACTAAACAGCTTTCTGTCCTTATTATTTATGGGCTATTCTATGTTAAAACTGGAGCAAAATGCCATTACATGATCATCCATGCAACAGTGATTAACAGTTTGCAGACTTCATTCTTGTCCTTTGCCTAATTGTGACGAGTAAAATACAGTAAACATGATGTTGTGGTACATTTGCTTGCAATCCGCACTGGCAGAGAGGCTTTCTGTAGATAACTTATCCAGTTGAAATAAGTTTTTATATGTGTTTGCATTTCTGATCACAGTTCACAAACACTTTATTGAGCAGCATAATATGTAGATGAGGGAGTATGTCTTTGATGGTTAGGGGCTCTTATGCTAGGTATTACACAGACAGGAAGTGTGCCTGTACACAATAGGGGGGGGGGGGCACAATTTTCCATCAAGCAGATAAGGCAGAACAGGACAACAGATGGTATAGAAGCGGCAAAGACTGGAGTTCTGCTTAAAAAGCTAGCACAATATGGCAAATATTACAATTTGTAATTATGCATTTTTGAAAATGCACAGAGCATGTTACCTG
Source organism: Lithobates pipiens (assembly GCF_037356315.1). Classification (NCBI taxonomy): domain Eukaryota; kingdom Metazoa; phylum Chordata; class Amphibia; order Anura; family Ranidae; genus Lithobates; species Lithobates pipiens. Next base: position 227,136,621 of record NW_027507784.1, read on the forward strand.
TCTTGCTGGCTAATGGTTGGTGTTTGTGCAGCTCTGAAATTGTATTCTTTGTGTGTGCAATTGCACTGACTGCATGCCATGCTTTGTGTGCGCACTGTAATTACATTTGCTCCCTGATTGCCCATGTTCTGCATATGCATGCATGCCCTGACCTCTTGTGTCTGTGTATAACCTGTGTACTTCAAGTGTACAATACAATACACAACGTCCTGTTACCTCCACTAACTATAATTGAAATATATGACCAATAATTACTCTTTGAATCAGCTGCAAGTGTTAAACATGTCTCATAAAGCATGCAAGAAAAATCAAATCAAATATGTACTTCTGCCCCTCAGAAATATAGGCATAAAATGCAAGTGGGTAAAATACTGTGGAATAATAAATATCCACTATAGTGATAAGTGATATTAGTGCAATGCATAAAAGGTATATGCAAACATATACATATCATGTGTTAAAAAAAATTTTTTTTACGTAAAGTGACAATGTGCATTCATGTGAAAAAAAATATCTGTATGTTTAAAATATAAGTCCACAGGATTGTGACTAACAATTGATCCAAAAAACTCAAAAAGAAAAAAAAGAGAAGAGAGTTAAGTGTTTCTGTGTGCTGTGCAAAATTCTAATTATGTCAATCCGTAAGTGCTCCAAAATCCATGCGATTCAGTAAATGCTGTGAAGGTGATCCAATAGCAAGATGCTGTGTTCTACCTCAGGTGCTCCCTCCTAGGTTTTAAACGCTCACCTTAAAGTGTGTGACCTTGCTGTTAAGCTTGGTCAATATGTGCATTAGAACCACTTCTGGGTTCAGTACTATATCCGGAATCCTGGATTGGTCACCACTATGCCTCGGTATATCAATAGAGAAAGGAGGACTTCATGGTATAGTATGTTTAAACAATTTAATGAAATACAGTAAAAAATCCCGCACAGGGTACTCACAATAGCCAGGCGCGTCAGTGCGCCACTCTATATCAAATGTAAATGGGTGGTAAAACCCGACCAATAACGGAATGGTGTGCTGATCATTCCTGGCAGATCCTCTGCCAAACGTACCGTCCTGTACCCCTCCTCAACGCGTGTCGATACAAGGGGTTCCCGTATCTTCCTCAGGGGGCAATATTGATAGCACAGCATACATATTTGATTTTACTTCGTGTGCAGCCACTCCAGTGTTTGCAGAGCAGTTAGAGTACAAGTGATCATATTTAGAAAGAGTATGAAGGAGAATGTGTCATTGTAAAGTTGAATAGGGAGGTGGGCTAATGTTCCCACTAGGGAGGAGAACTGGTACAGCCAATGGTGAGACATTTAATTCAATCTAGAGAGGCAAAGCCTTAAAAATTAATATATTCATATGTTTTTTTTAATCAGAGATGCTTTATTTGATGTAATTATTGCCAACATGTGTCCATGTTTTAACCGCTTCCTGCCCGCCCTATAGCCGAATGACGGCCTTAGGGCGGGCGGCTTCCCGTGCCTGGCCGTCCCTGGACGGCCTGGTGTTTACTTCCGCAATGCGCGCCGCCGCGGGCGCGCATCGCGGAAGTTCTGTGTTTGCCGTGTCCCCCGGGGACAGGCAAACACAGATCGCTGTAAACGGCCAATCACAGCGGCCGTTTACAGCGTGATCGGCGTGTCCAATGGGAGATGATCTCATATGTAAACATATGAGATCATCTCTCAGCGCCGCTCTCCCTCCTCACACAGACAGCGTGTGAGAGGGGAGAGAAGAACGGCTGCAGCAGCCATCAGTGTAAAAAAAAAAAAAAAAAAAAAAGTAAATAAAAAGTGCCATCCTCCCCCAGAGCCATCCTCCCCCAGTGCCACCCCCCCCCCAGTGCCATGCCCCCCCCCCAGTGCCATCCTGCCCCAGTGCCATCCTGCCCCAGTGCCATCCGCCCCAGTGCCATCCGCCCCAGTGCCATCCTGCCCCAGTGCCATCCGCCCCAGTGCCATCCGCCCCAGTGCCATCCACCCCAGTGCAATCCACCCCACCCCAGTGCCACCTGCCCGCAGTGCTATCTGTCCCCAGTGCCACCTGTTGTCAGTGCCATTTGTCCCCAGTGCCATCTGTCATCAGTGCCACGTATAAGTGGCATCTGTCATCAGTGCCACATGTTATTAGTGCCACATAGTGCCATCTGTCATCAGTGCCACGTATTAGTGCCATCTGTCATCAGTGCCACGTATCAGTGCCATTTGTCATCAGTGCCACCTGTCAGTGTCACGTGCCATCTGTTGTCAGTGTCACGTGTCATCAATGCCACTTATCAGTGCCATCTGTCATCAGTGTCACGTGTCATTGGTGCCACGTATTAGTGCCATCTGTCACCGGTGGCACGTATTAGTGCCACGTATTAGTGCCACATGTCATCAGTGCCACGTATTAGTGCCACGTGTCATCAGTGCCACATATTAGTGCCACGTGTCATCAGTGCCACGTATTAGTGCCACGTGTCATCAGTGCCACGTATTAGTGCCACGTGTCATCAGTGCCACATATTAGTGTCATCTGTCATCAGTGCCACGTGTCATCATTGCCACGTATCAGTGCCATCTGTCATCAGTGTCACGTGTCATTGTCCTGGTATTTCAAAAGTGTAATAAGTAGTCAACAAGTTAGATGTGTAATTTATGCTTCTAGAACACGTGATGGCGCTCCCTGCATGTTGGGCCTCTCTATGTGGCCAGGCTGCGAAAAAGTCCCACACATGTGGTATCGTAATACTCAGGAGGAGTAGCAGAATTTTTTGGGGGGTGTCATTTGTGGTATACACATGCCACGTGAGAGAAATAACCTATTACAATGACAATTTTGTGGAGAAAAATAAAGAAAATGAAAAATCTTCATTTTGCAAAGAATTGTGGGAAAAAAATGACAACATCAAAAAGCTCACCATGCCTCTTACTAAATACCTTGGAATGTCTACTTTCCAAAAAGGGGTCATTTGGGGGGTATTTGTACTTTCCTGACTTGTTTGGGTCACAAGAAGCGAGATAGGCCACCAGTACATCAGATGTGATCAATTTTGTGCGATTCGCACCACAGCTTGTAGACTCTCTAACTTTCACAAAGACCAAATAATATCCACTAATTTGGGTTATTTTTACCAAAGACATGTAGCAGTATAAATTGTGGCCAAAATTTATGAAGAAAAATTAATAATTTGCATAATTCTGTTACAGAAACAAAGAAATATGCATTTTTTTTCAAAATTTTCGGTCTTTTTTCATTTATAGCGTAAAATAAAAACCCCAGAGGTGATCAAATACCACCAAAAGAAAGCTCTATTTGTGGGAAAAAAAGGACACAAAATTCATTTGGGTACAGTGTTGCATGACTGAGTAATTGTCATTCAAAGTGTGAGAGCACCGAAAGCTGAAAATTGGTCTGGGCAGGAAGGGTGTTTAAGTGCCCAGTAAGCAAGTGGTTAATATATCCCCATCATTAAGGCTATAAACAAATTATATTAAAAGCCATATTATACAGAGTTTTAAATAGAGAGTAGAAAATTAGATGCTGTATATCAATTATCAATAGGCACAAAAATAAATGTGTGTGTGTGTGTGTGTGTGTGTGTGTGTGTATATATATATATATATATATATATATATATATATATTATGGATGCACCGAAATTTCGGCCGCCGAAACATATCGGCCGAAAATGCCCCTTTCGGCAAATTGCCGAAAGAGAAAAACGGCCGATAATGGAGCCCCCTTGTCCGGGCACTTTGATAGACAGATCACCCGCAGGATTGGACGGATGATCTGTCTATCAAAGTGCCCGGACAAGGGGGAGGGGCTGTGTGTGACGGCGCGGCCGGGAACACACAGCTATTGAAATGAAAGCTGTGATGTTCCTGGCGCTGTGACCACACAGGCAGCGGACGCCGCTCTCCTCTCCCCTTCACAGGCTGCCTGCAGTATGGGGGCACACTCTGGCTGCAGTATAGGGGCGCAGTATGTGGGGACACTCTGGCTGCAGAATGGGGGCACACTCTGGCTGCAGAATGGGGGCACACTCTGGCTGCAGAATGGGGGCACACTCTGGCTGCAGAATGGGGGCACACTCTGGCTGCAGAATGGGGGCACACTCTGGCTGCAGAATAGGGGCACACTCTGGCTGCAGAATGGGGGCACACTCTGGCTGCAGAATGGGGGCACACTCTGGCTGCAGAATGGGGGCACACTCTGTGGGCACACTCTGGCTGCAGTATAGGGGCGCAGTATGTGGGGGCACACTCTGGCTGCAGTATGGGGGCACACTCTGGCTGCAGTATGGGGGCACACTCTGGCTGCAGTATGGGGGCACACTCTGGCTGCAGTATGGGGGCACACTCTGGCTGCAGTATGGGGGCACACTCTGGCTGCAGTATGGGGGCACACTCTGGCTGCAGTATGGGGGCACACTCTGGCTGCAGTATGGGGGCACACCCTGGCTGCAGTATGCGGGCACACCTCCTGTACCACATCCTCTGTCTCTGACGTTCTCCTGTACCATGTCGCCAGTCCCTGACCGTTCTCCTGTACCATGTCGCCAGTCCCTGACCGTTCTCCTGTACCATGTCGCCAGTCCCTGACCGTTCTCCTGTACCATGTCGCCAGTCCCTGACCGTTCTCCTGTACCATGTCGCCAGTCCCTGACCGTCTCCTGTACCATGTCGCCAGTCCCTGACCGTCTCCTGTACCATGTCGCCAGTCCCTGACCGTCTCCTGTACCATGTCGCCAGTCCCTGACCATCTCCTGTATAAAAATTTTTTTTTTTTAAATATGTTTCGGTATCGGTGCTGTTTCGGTATCGGTTTCGGTTTTCGGCCTAGTGTATTTTTCATTTTCGGTATCGGTTTCGGCACCAAAAAACCCATTCGGTGCACCCCTAATATATATATACACACACAGTATCTCACAAAAGGGAGTACACCCTTCACATTTTTGTAAATATGTGATCCGATCTTTTCATGTAACAGCACTGAAGAAATTACACTTTGCTGCAATGTAAAGTAGTGAGTGTACAGCTTGTATAACAGTGTACGTGTGCTGTCCCCTCAAAATAACTCAACACACAGCCATTAATGTCTAAACTGCTGGCAACAAAAGTGAGTACACCCCTAAGTGAAAATGTCCAAATTGGGCCCAAAGTGTCAATATTTTATGTGGCCACCATTTTCCCAGCAACTTCTTGGGCATGGAGTTCACCAGAGCTTCACAGGTTGCCACTGGAGTCTTCTTCCACTCCTCCATGACGACATAATGGAGCTATGTCGGGGGCCATTTGAAGATGCCCCACATATGCTCAGTAGAGTTAGGTCTAGAGACATGCTTGGCCAGTCTATCACCTTTACCCTCAGCTTCTTTAGCAAGGCAGTGGTTGTCTTGGAGGTGTGTTTGGGGTCGTTATCATGTTGCAATAATGCACTGTGGCCCAGTCTCCACAGGGAGGGGATCATGCTCTGGTTCAGTATGTTACAGTACATGTTGGCATTGTGCCCTCAATGAACTGTAGCTCCTCAGCTCCAGCAGCACTCATGCAACCTCACACATTGACACTCCCACCACCATGCTTGACTGCAGGCAAGACACACTTGTCTTTGTACTCCTCACCTGGATGCAATTGTGAATTTATGCCATGTGTTAGAAAAGTAAAGAAAATGCAACAGAGAAACTTTCATATATACAGTGCCTTGCGAAAGCATTCGGCCCCCTTGAACTTTTCAACCTTTTGCCACATTTCAGGCTTCAAACATAAAGATATACAATTTTAATTTTTTGTGAAGAATCACCAATAAGTGGGACATAATTGTGAAGTGGAACAAAATCTATTGGATAATTTAAACTTTTTTAGCAAATAAAAAACTGAAAATTGGTGCGTGCAAAATTATTCGGCCCCTTTACTTTCAGTGCAGCAAACTCACTCCTGAAGTTCAGCGATGATCTCTGAATGATCCAATGTTGTCCTAAATGACTGATGGTGATAAATAGAATCCACCTGTGTGTAATCAAGTCTCTGTATAAATGCACCTGCTCTGTGATAGTCTCAGGGTTCTGTTGAAAGCGCAGAGAGCATCATGAAGACCAAGGAACACACCAGGCAGGTCCGTAATACTGTTGTGGAGAAGTTTAAAGCCGGATTTGGATACAAAAAGATTTCCCAAGCTTTAAACATCCCAAGGAGCACTGTGCAAGCGATCATTTTGAAATGGAAGGAGTATCAGACCACTGCAAATCTACCAAGACCTGGCCGTCCCTCTAAACTTTCAGCTCAGACAAGGAGAAGACTGATCAGAGATGCAGCCAAGAGGCCCATGATCACTCTGGATGAACTGCAGAGAACTACAGCTGAGGTGGGAGAGTCTGTCCATAGGACAACAATCAGTCGTACACTGCACAAATCTGGCCATTATGGAAGAGTGGCAAGAAGAAAGCCATTTCTCAAAGATATCCATAAAAAGTCTCGTCTAAAGTTCGCCACAAGCCACCTGGGAGACACACCAAACTTGTGGAATAAGGTGCTCTGGTCAGATGAAACCAAAATCAAACTTTTTGCCCACAATGCAAAACAATATGTTTGGCGTAAAAGCAACACAGCTTATCACCCTCAACACACCATCCCCACTGTCAAACATGGTGGTGGCAGCATCATGGTTTGGGCCTGCTTTTCTTCAGCAGGGACAGGGAAGATGGTTAAAATTGAGGGGAAGATGGATGCAGCCAAATACAGGACCATTCTGGATGAAAACCTGTTGGAGTCTGCAAAAGACCTGAAACTGGGACGGAGATTTATCTTCCAACAAGAGAATGATCCCAAACATACAGCAAAATATACAAAGGAATGGTTCACAAATAAACGTATCCAGGTGTTAGAATGGCCAAGTCAAAGTCCAGACCTGAATCCAATCGAGAATCTGTGGAAAGAGCTGAAAACTGCTGTTCACAAACGCTCTCCATCCAACCTCACTGAGCTCGAGCTGTTTTGCAAGGAAGAATGGGCAAGAATTTCAGTCTCTCGATGTGCAAAACTGATAGAGACATACCCCAAGCGACTTGCAGTTGTAATTGCAACAAAAGGTGGCTCTACAAAGTATTAATGCAAGGGGGCCGAATAATTTTGCACACCCCACTTTTCATTTTTTTATTAGTTAAACAAGTTTCAAAAATCCAATAGATTTCATTCCACTTCACAATTGTGTCCCACTTGTTGGTGATTCTTCACAAAAAATAAAAATTGTATATCTTTATGTTTGAAGCCTGAAATGTGGCAAAAGGCTGAAAAGTTCAAGGGGGCCGAATACTTTCGCAAGGCACTGTGTGTGTGTATATATATATATATATATATATATATATATATATATCAACTTCATTAAAACGCATCTAGAGGCCCTGGAACCACTCATACTCGTGTGGCTTAAAAAAGTATGATGCATGACCATAGAAGGTCATTATAAGTGTTTTCAGTCAGGAGTGGTAGATAGGGAGGGGCCTGATGGGGGAGCTGATCGGATATAGCTGCTAACCCAGTGAGGCCCACAAACCCTATCCGACATGAGCTTGTGAGGGAATGGATTCTTTCCCTGCTTCACCCCCCTCCCCCCCCCCCCCCCCCCCCCAGTATCACCTGCCTAGTTGGAAGCTCCAGATAAACTTTAACAGAAACAGCTACTAAAGTGTACAGAGGCCTTGGAGGCTGGCACACAGACAGACTGCACCCCCAGGGGCTTACCTGGTGGCCGAAGTGCCATGGTAACAGTCAGGCTGAGAAGAGGGTTGCACACATGCAGAGATGCTGGAGTCTGGTGGAGGAGACATCTCTGGTAACCAGCAGGTACTTGGCTAGTGTAAAGCAGCAAGGAGAAGAGTGTACCTGGCGAAGTGCCCGCCCCAGTTCCGGGGAGAAAGAGAGGAGGCGGGGAGAGATTGGGGGGCGTGCTGGACTGTTATTCGGGGGAGCCGATCTCCATGGAGACCCCCCCGGTTTTTTTCTGGACTCCCCCAGCTTTATATGACATTCACGGATACAGGGCCGAATTGCAACACCAGAAGTCGGTACTAAGCTGCAAGGAAGCAATGCGAACCTCTGAGGAACTGAAATAACAGGGGGTGAGTGGCTACGTTTCTCTGCATATAAACAATTAGACTGAATGGATTAAATTGAAATAAGGAGATGTCCTTTTCAGTACACCTGTGGTATATTGTTATATAACTAGTTAGACTGATGGTATAGGTTAAGTATTAGATTGCTTGTCTGTGGCAGGATTGGGGGACTGTCTATATAAAAATACAGAGGTTATATTGATGCAATGTAAATGCAAAGTATAACTTGAAGAAAGAGATTGGCCCAAGAGAAGGGACAGTGAGACCCCCCACTGATGAGAAGCACCTCAGGACATGCCAAGGAAGTATGGAATGTTTGAATAAAATACTAAACTATTAAGATACTAACAGCCTAGAAGAATAATTGGCAATTACCGTCAGGGGCTTTAGGAGAAGGATATATACCAATCCATAAAGCCACTCTCCCCCTGCAACAACATGGTGCCTTAAGCCCAGCAGTACAGAGGGGAAAGGTTGAATATATATAGACCCCTGAAAACAGTTACCCCAGAATTCTATACAACTGACAAATAGAATGAGGAGGAAACCAGTAAGGGGGGGCAGGTGTGAATCCCCCAAAAGTGAGTGTGAGTCCCAGCTTTATAAAGAAATATATGACACAAGACAGAATACTGAGAGCCCTGGGAAACAGTCAGGGGCCAAAAGTAAGCCAGTGGAGAATGTGCAAAAAGACGGTCAGAGGAAACAACCCAGGGACTTGGATACAACAGATGTGACAACAGGGATAGGCCCTGAGCTAGAAGAGGACCGGGTAGTTGAACCCAGACAAAAAAAACGCTGCCAACTAAGGGGGGAAATGGCAGAGATGTTTGCAAGACTGGAATCATCCATCAAAGGAGAAATGTCTACACTCCACGACGATCTAAGCCAGATCATGAGCAGGGTGGAGGGAACAGAAGAGCAGTTGGATTCACAAAGGTCCAACATAGAAGTGTTAAAAGATCAGATGGCAGAACTAAAGAGACAACACAGATGTACACTGTATAGATTGGAAGACCAGAAAAACCAGAACCAAAGGAAAAATCTTAGAATAAGGGGGGTGCCATATTGGCTGGAGGAAGACCTACAAGAAATAATGAATAAAATATTTGGGCATTGGCTGGGCTTGACAGGAACATAAAAAATAAAATCTGAAAGGGTTCATCAGATTAGAAAGTCAGCTGGCCTAGCAGCTGAAACACTGAGAGATATCATTGCGAGATTTCACAATTTCCAGGATAAATATCAGATCTGGGTGAGTTTAAAAAATAAACAGCCAATTAAGTACGAAGAGAGCATTCTGCAGATCTTTCCAGATTTAGCAGTGGAGACCTTGGCCAGTAGAAGAACATTAAAACCCTTATTGGAGCATCTGAAGTTAAATAACATTCAGTATGCCTGGGGCTTTCCAGTCTGTCTAATAGGGAGAAAAGATGGACAGTTGTCAATTCTCAGATACCCAGAAGATACTGCCAGTTTCTGTAATAGACTGCATATACCCTTAGTTGAGATACTAGGCTGCTGGGAAGCACAAGAGAGCATCTCACGGAAGAATCGAGGGCACCTGATCTCAAAAAAGAAATTGACTGTGGCACAAAAGAAGAAATTATAGACTGAGGGTGGAATGGGGGAGGGGGCAGGGAATGGGAGTAGGGGACAGTAAGTGACATAACATGGTTGGAGAGAGGAGATGGGTAAGGGGTTTTCCTAGACTGGGGGAGTAGTGGCTCTGTTGAGGGACCACAGTCAGAGTCCAACTTCTGGGGGGAGAACCGATGGGCCAGGAGGGGATGGTGGACCTCAAATCTATTGGCCATGGGGAGGCTATATACCCCCTAAAATGGGGAGGGGAGATGCAGGAGGTGAGAAGGAGGTAGGGGGGGGGGTGGGGTATCACTCTGGTATGTTCCAAGGAAAAGAGGAGTAGAATAAAGTCTCTGCTCATTGTGCTCCTGGGGAAGGATTGGGAGGGAGTTGGGGAAGAGATGGGTGGAGAGGACCCGGAACCCAATGAGCAGAGATGACTACACTTAAATTTATGACGTACAATGTACGTGGGTTAAATACTTCCATAAAAAGATATAACCTATTAAGAGAGATCAATCTCTATAAAGCCAATGTAGTTTTATTACAGGAGACATATCTCTCGACATATCTCTCAAGACTCTAATCTTAAAATAATCTCAAAAGATTATCCAGTTTGGTTTTATGGGGACTCCCCAACTAAAAAAGCTAAGGGAATAGCTATAGGATTTGGCAGAGTGGTAAGATTCACCTTGGACAAAAGAAGGATTTACCCGGAAGGGCACTACTTATTTTTGAGGGGTAGAATCAATGAGGTGGCGTACTAGATGACAAATATCTATAGCCCAAACAAACCAATAAAATATTTAATAGAGGTCATAAACATTTTTTATGACATTTGAGACAAAGATCTGTTATGGGAGGAGACTTCAGTTTTTGTATGGTACCTGGGTTTTATAGTACGTCCAGTGCGCAGAGGAGTGTAAACGCACAGAGGAAGTTATTAAAAAATATTTTACATCAGAATCGATTGATGGACGCATGGAGAATACAACATGCTAAACGCCAGGACTATAGGTTCCACTCCTCTGTGCACGGGGCGTATTCAAGAACTGATTTTTTTTTCTTGGTGGAACATAGGTTGCTTGAGATGGTAATCAACACAAATATTGAAATCTCAACTCTCTCTGATCATGCCCTGTGAGTATGAGAATAAAGATTGAGGGGAATCAAAATAGACCACCCGTCTGGAGACTAAATGAAACATTATTACAAGATAAAGAGGCGTAAGTAAGGATCAAGCGGGAGTTAGAGGAGTATTTTAAAATTAATGATACTGAAGAAATAACAGAACCAACATTATGGATTCAAATGGGAGTAGAAAAAAAGGTAGCGATAATGAGAGGGGATGTTTTGACAAAATACATTTTTGAGTTAGAACAGCAGCATAAAGGGGGGCGTGACCGACCATGGCGGAGACTGGACGCTGATCGCTGAGCTCCCGCCATCCATACCCTGCCACTGGCCTTTTAAGCAACTATTGGTGGTCCACAGCCGAATGCCTAGGGAGAGGAAGCCCCTCGGAACTCCGCGGTCCTGCAAGTCGGAGGAGATAACCCGGTTTTTCTCTTCCCGGGCGCTGGGAAGTCCGGACCGTGTGGAGACCGAGGCTGACAACATGGCGCCATCTCCTCCATCCGCGGACAGACCGGACCAGAAGAGCTCTCCTGCGGGACATAGTAAGGGGTTCCGTCCGACAGAGAACGGAGAGGTGAGAGACTGCTCCCCTATCCCCTCGCCGAGTCTTAGCATGTCCTCGTCGGTGGGGGCTTCGGAGAATGTGCTGTGTGCGGAGGACGCACTGCCGTGAGAGGCCCTACGGCAGATCCAGCAGAGTCTGTCCACTCTCCCCACTAGACAAGAGCTAGACAACTGGGCCCAACGCATAGAGGCTTCCCTGAAAAAGGAGGTAGATGATCTCAGGGACCAAGTGGCTCAAACTGACACCAGGGTCAATAACATGGGGGCCACGGTAGTGGCTCATGAAACTCGTATTTCGGCACTGGAAGCTACCCTGGTGCACCACAAGTCCCAGCTCCGTTTGCGCTCAGAGGACATTGAAAATAGAAGTAGGAGGAACAACATCAGAATCCGGGGTTTGCCAGAGGCGACCCCTCCCAGAGACTTGATGGCCACCGTTACCTCCATTTTTAACTCCTACCTTGGCAGGGCCCCCAAAACAGCCATAGAGTTGGACAGGGTCCATAGGGTAGCGTGAAGCATGCCACATGCAGAGGGCCACCCAAGGGATGTCCTGTACCGGGTTCACTATTATAGAGTGAAGGAGTCCATCCTACAACGTGTTTGGCAAAAGGGCCCTTTAGACTTTGACGGAGCGTCAATCCAACTCTTACCAGACTTGTCTAGAGCCACTTTGGGGATGCGCAGGGTGTTGAGACCCCTCCTGAATGCTATCCGGGAGGCAGGAGCTACGTATACCTGGGGCTTCCCTTTTTACATACAAGTCAGGAAGGACAACCGCCCCTTCAGCTTGAAGGCCCCGGAGCAGCTCCCGGAGTTGTTTAGGTTCTTGGGGACTGAGCCAATTGAGATCCCAAACTGGCTGGATGTTCTGTTGGAAGAGATGCCCCCCCAGAGGCCTGCTCCTCTTCCTCAGAGGCGCAGGCGTTCCAGATCTCGTGGGTCTACTCCAGGGGGGCCTGTCCGCAACCATCAGACCCGGAGCCGTAAGGTACCCGGGGTATCTATTGGATAGTCCAGACTGGTAGTGCCTCTCGCCTTCATGTTTAAGGCGCCCTTTAAGTACTTTTCCTGGAATGTCTATGGGACGTGGTCATGGCTCCCCATTGGACTTTTCCGGCTGGACTCTGTTGCAATGTTTGTCCTAAACATAATTTGTTTTGAACTCAAATGGCATAGGACAATGTCTATTGGAGATTCCCCCGGTGGAGACTTATGCCCCCACTTCTGTGCCCCCCCCCTTCCCCCCTTTTTTTTTGTGTGTGTGGTAATGGGGGGATGTTGAACGTTTCAGTGGTGGTTGGGAGTCCATGGTCCTGGACTTACTGGCGATAAGTGCTCTGGTCAGCCTGGAGGGGCAGTTGGGACCCCCCCCCCCCTTTTACAATCACTCTACTGAACTCCCACCATGACGTTGTGCCCCTCCCCCCCTTTTTTTGTTGTTTTTGTTCTGAAATGCGACCTTTGGGGGGCGGGGGTTGTCGGAGGGATTGCCCTCTGGGGCGGGCGCCGGAACTCCTTACTCGCCGCCAAGTTGGGGAGTCCTATTGTACTCCCTCGAGCGGGACACCCCACGGGCTTGTGGGCTGCTGCCCCGCCCTGTGGGTTGTGTGCCGGGAATGACGGCAGGGGGGAGGGGCGGTGGCTGTTCCGGGGATTCATGACAGGGGATATATACAGTTTTCTGTTTGCCATTTCACTTTTTTTTTTATGGGGAGTGGTATATAATGTTAAGGCGGTTGCATGTTCTTTAAGGAGGTTTCATGTGTAGATTAATGACCATTGTTCTATGTAATCTTAGGCATGGGCAGGTTTGGGTGGGGCAGAGAGTCCATTGTGGTTGTCACTCCACCCCACATAGGCCCTGATCCCCACCTGGGCACAGGTGTGGATCTTTAACAGTGTGGGTACCCACCGGCACTAACCGGTGTATACCCGAGTTCTCCGCGAGGGCTACCTGACATGGGGCTTTCCCAGCGGCAAGTGGGGTCCTCTGTGCCTCATTACTCTTCTCTCTTTCTGTCTGGCTTCTCTCTTCTTTCTCTTAATTTCTCTCTTCTCTCGTTTTCTCTCTTGATTTTTTCCCTTCCCCCCCCCCCTTCTTTTTTTTATCTCTCCTACCCGCGGGTGGCCAGCTATCTAGGAAAATGCCACCAGTATCGCTACTTTCCCTGAATGTTTGGGGTCTGAATGTTCCGGAGAAGAGGTCTTAGGTGCTGGGAGAGATCTGGAGGCTCCGTACGCACGTGGCATTGTTGCAGGAAACGCACTTTCAAGAAAATAAATTACCCAAATTTGGAAACTTCAGGTACCTTTTCGCTTACCACAGCTGCTCCCCAGACTTGAAGTCTCGGGGGGTTAGCATTCTCATTTCTAGAGCAGTGGGTTGGAAGCTGTCAGAGGCGATGTGATGACCTGAGGCGCTATGTGTTTGTGAAGGGTCTGCTGTATGGACAAATGGTGACCATTGCTAATGTATATGCCCCCAACATAGGCCAAGTGCCATAGGGCCATCCAGATTAGACACTTTCTGACCTCCTCGCACTTTCAACCTGATCGGGCCCACTCTCTGCTTTTGAGGAGCTATGTCTGGATCCCGCTCCAGCCCGCCATTTACTGTCGGTATTGTACAGGTTGCCCCTCCAGATGGGGCACCCCCTCCGTATTTGAGGAGGTGGGAGCTGGAGTTGGGCTGGACCTTCATGAAGGAGCAGAGAGAGAGGGTCCTGTACTTTGCGCAGCGTTCATCTATCGCTACGAGATTTCAGGAGGCAGGATACAAGATGTTGGCTAGGTGGTATAGGGTCCCCACGCTCCTTCATAAAATGTACCCATCAGTGTCTTCCGCCTGATGGCATCTCCAGCTCACTGCTACATGTGTTCTGGTCCTGCCCGCGTATTCGACCGTTCTGGGAGAATGTGCGCCGTATGATCCTGAAACTAACGGATGTTGCCCTAGCAGATGACCCAGCCCAGTGCCTCCTGCATCTTACCCCAGTGCCAAGAAGGAGATATAGGAACTCGCTAATGATTTACCTGCTGAACGCTGTGAGAATCTGCGTGCCCCTGAAGTGGAAGAGTGAGGACCCCCCTCAGTGGGACAATGGTTGGCTGCGGTGAGCGAAATAGACCTGATAGAGCAATTGACTGCAGCTATCCACCGGAAGGAGGAGAAACACAACAAAACTTGGTTTTATTGGTACAAATTCCGCTTTTCGCTGGAATACAAGGACCTGGTGTCTCCTGTTGCGAGCCGAGTGGTTTAGAGTGCCTCCTGGAGCGGACTTTGGTGGCTGGCTGTCGGGGTGGAGGGACCTCTCCTCCAAACCCCCTCTTTTTTTTTTTTTTTTTCTTTCCCTATGCACGGTTCTCATGCAACTTATCTTCCCTATATATTTTTTCTTTCCCGATCAGGACCGAAGTCGGTCCAACCTTTCCTCTGTCTCTTCCTGCTTACCTATGCTTTCATATTACTCTCTTTGCTGTATTTCCTAGCTATGTTAATGAAAAATGTATTGGACTGCAGCAGTCTTCAGCGGCTTTCTTAATGGAGACTTAGCAGTTGTGAACGGTCCCGGTTGGGATCAGCCAGTAGGACGGTGGTACGTTCATATTACTCCCTATGTCTATGTGAATGTCGGTGTTTCCATAAATTTCTTTATCACTTACAAGTACAATGTATGTCAAATGCTGTAAATGGTTCATTGTTGACGTATGCTGTTCGGTCTGCTGTGTTCAATAAAATCCTTTTAAATGAAAAAAAAAGAACAGCAGCATAAAAAAACAGGGATCAAAGAATTGAAAGATCTAAATGAACAGGAAACCCGGTTGTCTATTAAAAAAAAATAAAAAGGAAAGGTACCCCTGGGGAAATAAAGCTTGGAAGTTGCTGGCAAGATTGTAATGCCCCGTACACACAATCAGAAATTCCCTAGCCAAAGTCCAATGTGAGCTTTTGATCACAAATTCCTATCGTGTGTATGCTCCATTCCCGCCAGCAAAAGATTGAGAGCAGATTCTAAATTTTTCGGTTGGAAAAAGTTCCGATCGGAAATTCAAAACGTCTCTACCAATTCCGACATGGGAAATTCCTACGCATGCTTGGTAACAATTCGACGCATACTCTGAAGCATTGAACTTCCTTTCCTCAGCTCGTTGTAGTGTTGTACGTCACCGCATTCTTGGCGGTCGAAAGTTGAATGAATTAAATACTTGTATAGCGCACAATGCGAACTGAATCGCCTCTAGGCGTTCAGAGAACTTTTGTGTGACCATGTGTATTGCAAGCCACAGCTTGAGTGGAATTCCATCTGAAAAAAAATATCCAAGATTTCTCCAACAGAAAATACACAGCATTAAAAAAGAAAAAAAGCAATAAACTATATAGAGAAAATACGAAGTAGTGCAGGAATAATGTTTTACAATACTTCAGATATAGCTAGAACATTTCAGAAATATTATGCAAACCTGTATGCAATTAACAAGGATGAAACAATAGAACAGGCCAAAAAGAGGAAGGTTAAAACTAGTGAAGACTTAGAAGTTTGAAGACCTGGTAACAGAGGAAGAGGTAATGAAAACTTTAAATGATATACCCTTAGGTAAGAGCCCAGGTCTGGATGGTCTGACGACATTATATTATAGGAAGTTTAGGGATATTCTAGTTCCCAAGTTGTGATCATATATAAATGGAATAGGAACTAAATGGGCAATGAGGAAGAAGACACTGGAGGCTGTAATAACTATAATACCAAAGGAAGGAAAAGATGCCTCACTCTGTTCCAGCTATAGACCGATATGACTGTTGAACGTTGATACTAAGTTATTTGCGAAGATAATGGCAGGAAGGTTGCAAATATTAATGAATGAGGTAGTATATGCGGACCAGGCTGGGTTTGTCTCAGGAAGAGAGAGCCGGGATAATGAAGCTAGAACACTCTTAGTGATACACAAAATGAAAGAGACTGGAGCCCCCGGTCTGCTCCTGTCAACCGACGCTGAAAACTCGTTTGACAGGGTAGACAGGGGGTTCATGCAAGACACATTAGTGGCAATGGGACTAGGCCCTAGATTTATTCAGTGGACCATAGCACTTTACAAACATCCAACAGCAAGGGTGAAACTAATTGGGCCTGCCTCAGGATCTTTTGAGATGTATAATGGAACCAGACAGGGTTGCCCCCTGTCCCCCTTTTTGTTTGTGCTGACACTTGAACCACTGTTGGAGAAGATACGCCAGAATGTAAACATCAAGAGGATTACATTCAGGAGAAGAAGAACATAAGATTGCGCATATGCTGACAATATTCTGTTCTTTATAACTAATTCTAGAATAACCCTCCCTAAGTTAATGAAAACGCTGAAACATTACGGGGACATATCAAACTTTAAAATTAATCCGGCCAAATCTGAGATCTTAAACATTAGTGTGTCAAAACAGGAGGTGCAGACTTATCAGAGGGAGTTTCCATTTAATTGGAGAGAAAAAGAATTAAAATATCTAGGAGCAAAAATAACTACTTCCCAGGAGACGCTTTATCAATCAAACTATTTGCCACTATTAAATTCTGTTAGAACTGAGAAAAATAGCATCAAGACATGTGACATCGGTAGAATTAACATTCTGCCCAAAATGAGTATCTTGCCGAACATTATGTACATGTATAAGTATCAGATGCTGCCAATCCCTCTGGCACAAGTGTACTTTAAAACTATGAGTACTATACTCCTTAGGTTCATTTGAAAAGGAAGAAAGCCACTGATTTTGTTTATCAGTGTTAACCCGAGATAAGAGAGGGAGGCCTGGGGGTACCAGACCTTAAAAATTATTATAAGGTGGTGCTTCTTTCACGGGTGATGGATTGGGCAAAAAAACAAAGAAAAAAGATGGGTGGAATTGGAAAGCACAATAAGTAAAGCCACTGTGGGGAAAGTAATATGGTTCCCTGCAACGCTGAGGAATTTAGGGGAGAATACACACAAAATGACACAGAAATCACAGAAATCACTTGAGATTTGGGACTTGACGCATAAAAAAGAAAAGTGGGGATATAGGCCATGTATTCCACTAAAAGACACTGACTATTTTCCATTGGGGAAAAGTAGTCTGTTTGGAAATTGGATTAAGAAAGAGATGGCACAATTAACCACTTTCAGACCGGACCAATTTGCTGGTCAAAGACCAGACCACTTTTTGCGATTCGGCACTGCGTCGCTTTAACTGACAATTGTGCGGTCGTGCGACGTGGCTCCCAAACAAAATTAACGTCCTTTTTTTCCCACAAATAGAGCTTTCTTTTGGTGGTATTTGATCACCCCTGCGGTTTTTATTTTTTGCGCTATAAACAAAAATAGAGCGATAATTTTGAAAAAAACGCATTATTTTTTACTTTTTGTAATAATAAATATCCCCCAAAAATATATAAAAAAAACTTTTTTTTCCCTCAGTTTAGGCCGATACGTATTCTTCTACATATTTTTGGTAAAAAAAAATCGCAATAAGCGATTATTGATTGGTTTGCGCAAAAGTTATAGCGTTTACAAAATAGGGATAGTTTTATAGCATTTTTATTAATAATTTTTTATTCTTTTTTTTTTACTAGTAATGGCGGCGATCTGCGATTTTTATTGTGACTGCGACATTGTGGGGGACCCATCGGACATTTTTGACACATTTTTGGGACCATTGTCATTTATACAGTAATCACTGCTATATAAATGCAGTGATTCCTGTGTAAATGACACTGGCAGTGAAAGGGTTAACCAGTGGGTGGCAGTGTAGGGGTTAAGTGTTCCTAGGGGTGTGTTACTAACTGTGGGGGGGTTGGGCTTTCATTTAGTGTACACTGATCTCTGCTCCAATCACATGGAGCAGAGATCAGCGTCACTAGTTGCTAGGCAGAATGGAAAAATGTTGTTTATACAGCATTTCCTCCATTCAGCCGCTCCGTGAGACGATCGCGGGGATGCCTGCGGCGATCGAGTCCGCGGGTCCCGCGACCGGACTCACGGGGGTCCCGACCAGCGCGGGAGCGCGCCGCCGGCGGTGCGCTCCCGATGGCACGGCGGCAACGAATATTGGACGTACATGTACGCCAATATGCCTGCCCGTGCCATTCTGTCGACGTACATCGTCGTGCGCTGGTCGGGAAGTGGTTAAAAGATGTAATGGTGAAAGGTAGAATTTGCACATTTCAGGAGCTTAAAGAAAAAACAGATTTGATGATTATAGATGGGTGGCAGTATTTCCATCTTAAACATTTCTTTAAGTTCCTGCCCCAACCAGTGAGGTCAGCAGATAATCTGCTCCCGATGGAGAAACTAAGTCTGGTCACAGTTAGAAGGAAGGGGATTTCCGCAATATATAAAATGTTGATGGAAGGAAATGGGAGGGAAAGACCACCATACATTATCAAATGGGAAGAGGAACTAGGTACACAGGTGAATGATAGTGAGATATGAAAAATTCTGGGAATGGCATATGTAATGTCAATCGAAAGTAACACAATAGAAATTTGTTTTAAAAGTTTAGCACGTTGGTATATAACCCCAGACAAGGCTCATAAGTTTCAAAAAGAGACATCACAATTCTGCTGGCGGGGGTGTAGAGAACTTGGAACTATGTCTCACATTTGGTGGACCTGCCCTAAAATTAGATCATATTGGAGAGAGGTAAGACAGATAATAAAAGATATAACCAATGTGGAAGTTTCAGAGGACCCATGGGAGTGTTTGTTTCACTTGTCGAAAACTCCATCTAATCAAAATGTGAGTACTCTGACCCCCCCACTGTTAAATGTGGTGAAAAGCCTAATCTCCAGGCAGTAGCAGGATCCAGAGAGCCCTACA
Organism: Lithobates pipiens; assembly: GCF_037356315.1. Lineage (NCBI taxonomy): Eukaryota > Metazoa > Chordata > Amphibia > Anura > Ranidae > Lithobates > Lithobates pipiens. The sequence continues at coordinate 227,155,853 of NW_027507784.1, forward strand.
TTGAGGAGTTGGTGCGATAGAGTAAATGAAATACGTGGTTTGGAGTATTTGAGATTTGTTGGGGAGGAGGGATATGCAAGAAAAATGGAAGGATTGGGTTAAATTTAAGTATACAATTAGGTTTGCAGAACAAATGGGAGTCCCATGAGGAGTATAGTCTGGGATAATCACTTAGGACCTAAATCCAGAGCGGGGGGAGGAAGGAAAGGGGGGGGGGGGTTGGGGCAAAAGGGGTTATTTGTATTTGTAATGAATATTGATGAGAAGAATAATATTGATTGGTTGTACTTATGGTATCAATTTGTTTATAAGAAGCAAAGAAAATTTAATAAAGATTGAAAAAAAAAGGATGATGCATGAAGCATTGCTTGAGATTATGATGATAAATATTGTGCCCTTTTGAGTGTACACATTTGACCACAAGCCAGCTTGTCTTCTGGAACCATTTAAATAACTTGGATAGGGGAATATGCTGAATTTTTGGGTACCGAAGACAAGACTTAATGAAATGTATGAGATTACTTCATTTTTTTTAATGCCACATTAAAATATACTAGCTTGTCACTCTCAAATACACAAAGGGTCTTAAATATTTGTGATTGTCCCCATTCAACACCCAGTATTAATACATAGTTACATGCATGGTAAGGTTGACTAAAGACATTGGTATATCCAGTTCAATCTGAGTATGTGAAAGAAAGAAATACAAGGGGGTGCCAGACTAAGCACAGTATAAAGGAAAAACAAATATATTTATTTAGGCCAATAGCAACTCACAGTTCAGCTGGAACAGGCACTCCACGGCTGTCCTTTCGGTCCATCTGTCACTCAGTATAGGGAGCTTACATGAGTCCTTCCAAGATGACCACCAGACACCCATAACACCATGCCTTAGCTATTCAGCACTGCGCTACTTTTATTGACAACTACACAGTCATGCAACACTGTACGCAAATTAAATTTATATAATTTCTCACAAATAGAGCTTTCCTTTGGTGGTATTTGATCACCAGTGGTTTTTATATTTTTTATTATATAAAAACAAAAAAAAAAGACCAAAACGTTTGAAAAAAAAAAAAATAAATGTTGTACTTTCTGTTATAAAACATAATAAAAATCCAAAGATCTGATTTCTTCATAAATTTAGTCCAAAATGTATTCTGCTACTTGTCTTTGGTAAGAAAAAAAAAATTCTAATAAGTGAATTATTATTATTATTATTACTATACATGGTTTATATAGCGCCAACAGTTTGCACTGTGCTTTAAAACATGGGGGCAAACAGTACAGTTACAATTCAATACAGGAGGGATCAGAGGGCCCTGCTCATTAGAGCTTACAGTCTAGAAGGGAGGGTCAAGTGGAACAAAAGGTAACTGCTGTAGGGGATGATCAGATGGAGACAATAAAAATAAAGTTGTTAGGTGTGGGTAGGATAGGCTTCTCTGAAGAGGAGGGTTTTCAGGGATTGTCTAAAAGCTAGAGAGTAGGAGATAATCGGACAGATTGGGGTAAGGAGTTCCATAGGATTGGAGAGGCTCTGGAAAAGTCCTGGAGGCGAGCATGGGAGGAGGTGATGAGGGAGCTAGAGAGCAGGGGGTCTTGAGAAGAATGAATAGAACAATTAGGTCGGTATTTTGAGACTAGGTCAATGATGTAGCTGGGGCAGAGTTGTGGATGGCTTTGTAAGATAGTATTTTGAATTGAATTAATTGGGTGGTCGTAAGCCAGTGGAGAGATTGACAGAGAGGAGTAGCAGTCACGGAGTGATTGGTAAAGTGTATGAGTCTGGCAGCAGCATTCATGATGAATTGAAGGGGGGGTAGACTATGTAGAGGTAAGCCAATGAGGAGGGAGTTGCAGTAGTTGAGGCAACAGATGACCAGGGAGTGAATTAAGAGCTTTGTTGGGTCATTGGTTAGAAAGGGGCAAATTTTTTGAGATGTTGCGGAGGTTGAGGCAGCACAATTTGGACAGTGATTGGACGTGGGGCTTAAAGGAGAGTTCAGAGTCAGATTTTGGATAGATTAAGTTTGAGGAAGTGATGTGACATCCATACTGATATATCTGATAGTAAATTAGTGATACACAAGGAGACTGAAGGAGTGAGCTGAGGGGTAGAAAAATAGATTTGAGTGTCGTCAGTGTAGAGATGGTATTGGAAGCCATGAAAGGCTTTCGGCTGACCCAGGGAGGAGGTGTAGATTGAAAATAGATGATGTCCAAGAACAGGACCTTGGGAGACCTCAACAGAGAAAGCAAGAGCAGAGGAGTAACGCTAAAGGTGCAGTTGGATAAGTAGAAAGAGAACCATTGAAGAGTACAGTCACTGAGACCAAAGGCATGGGGTTTTTTTTGAGGAGGAGGGAGTGGTCATATCAAAGGCAGTAGAGAGGTCCAGGAGTAGGAGTACAAAATAGTGTCCATTGGTTTTGGCCGTTAGTAGATTGTTTGTTAGTTTTAGGAGAACAGTTTCAGTGGAGCGTTGAGGACGAAATCTAGATTGAAGGGGATCAAGAAGGCTATTAGCAAGGTGGTCGCTTGTAGACCAAATGTTCAAGGAGTTTGGATAAAAAGGGGAGCAAGGAAATGGGAAGTAGGTGTTTAAGCCCTTGTACACACGATCGGACATTCCGACAACAAAACCGTTGGATTTTTTCAGACAGATTTTGTCCGAAACTAATGTTGCATACACACAGTCGGACAACGTTGTCGAAAAATCCGAACTTTCAGAACGTGATGATGTTCGTTCGTTGCGACAGGACTACGTTGCGGCTAGTAGCCAATAGCTTTGGTCTTGTAGTTTGATCTGAGCATGCGTGACACTTTGTCCGATCAGAATTCTCTACAAACGATCGGACAAAGTCCGATCGGATCATGTTGTCGGTGAATTTTATATCCAGCTCTCAAACTTTGTTGGTCGGACATTCCTATGGAAAAAGTCAGATGGAGCCCACACACGGTCGTATTATCCGACAACACAGTCCGATCGGACATTTTCCGTCGGAATGTCCGACCGTGTGTACAAGGGCTTAGGAATAACTCAAATCTGTCCAAACTAGTCTAGTAGACATCCCGGGTAAGATAAAGTTTGAAAAATGAAATCATAAATTATAATAAATATTTATAACAAATATTAATATAATAAAAAATATTCAATAATGTAATCGAATCAAAAACACAGAAATTTGCTCAGTTGCAGAATTGTCACTGTCATTTCTTTCAGTGTTTGATGATGAATTTCCCCACAAATCACCATCACTCAATTCTGCAAGTGATTCAAATTATCGCTGTTTTCTAGCTGGTCTAAAACCTCTTTTGATGTAAAGGGACACTTTTTGGTTGCTACCCTGTTTCCCCGAAAATAAGACCTAGCGTGATTGTGGGTGATGGCTGCAATATAAGCCCTACCCCCCAAATAAGCCCTAGTTAAAGTCCTTGTAGGTCTTATTTTCGGGGTATGGCTTATTTGCGGGGAAACAGGATAGGGCTTATTTGGAGGGTAGGGCTTATATTGCAGCCATCACCGACAATCACGCTAGGTCTTATTTTTGGGGAAACGGGGTATAAACAATCTCCAGTTTCCAGGCACAAAGAACAGTATTTTTAATATAAAACTGAATGCAGGGCACTGGAGAAACCACTGGGGACAAAAGGGATGTGAAATAAATTGATACAGTAATTTAATCTGTAAAATAAGTATATGTGTTGTATTTTTTACTTTTTGAATTTGGCGCCGTTCTCCGTCCCCAATGCATTGCACCTCTCACAGGGAATGGTACCCGGCACTTTAATAGATCCGCTGGAGCACAGCTCGCACACAGAGCGGGCACACATCACAGGATCCTGGGGACAAGGTAAGTAATCTCTTCCTGAATCCTGCGATGCGATCCCAAATGTGGCTTGGGTTTACCACTTTTGGTACTTTAAATCCACTCCAAGCCACACTCTGGAATGCCATCAGGGAGGTTAGTTGGTTTATGCAAAAGTTATAGTGTCTACAAACAGTGGTGTATATATACTGGAATTTGCACAGCTATATAACACTATACTGGTATTAAGATAAATCACCAAGTGATAATAACAGTCCACCTTTAAAGTGAATAATTAAAGTCCAAAAAAAAGATATCATTCCAATAAAATGTCTTTTCAATCATACATATCCACGTTGTATTCAAAATCCACAGTGCTTCCAATACTCCAAATCAACTTCACCATATGGGAAAAGTGAGTTCCACTTCCCTTACAGCTCAACACTCGCCAACTCTTCTTACCCATCATTATTCTAATTGGCAGAACAGGCACTGGATAATCCTAGTGGATCAACAGGTCCTCATACAGTATAGTACAGATGCCACCATAAGTTAAAATGTCCACATAAGCGCAAAGGTAAAGATAGCCTGCACAGCTTAATTCCATTTAAAACATTAAAACGAAAATACTCACATAAAAACAATAAATACAATGCCCATCAAAATTGCATTCAAGCTCAGCCAGCACGCTGCCGGTGGGAACAGGTTCCTGCATCTCGCCACACATGCAATCCTCCCAGTCTATGTTATGGTGTGTTGATGTCACTTCTGGTTGCCATATAGTTCTGCGCTAACACATTTTGTAATGACATCATCTGAGGGTGTGGCTATAAGGAAAACCGGCATAACTCTTAGGCCCCTTTCACACTGGGGCGGTGCGGGCATCGGCGGTAAAGCGCCGCTATTTTTAGCGGGGCTTTACCGTCGTTTTAGTGGCGGTCTGCGGGCGCTAGCGGGGTGGTTTTAACCCCCGCTAGCGGCCGAAAAAGGGTTAAAACCGCCCGCAAAGCGCCGCTGCAGCGGCGCTTTGCCGGCGGTATTGCCGCGCTGTCCCATTGATTTCAATGGGTAGGAGCGGTTTAGGAGCGGTGAATACACCGCTCCTTCACCGCTCCAAAGATGCGGCTAGCAGGACTTTTTTCACTGTCCTGCCAGCGCACCGCTCCAGTGTGAAAGCCCTCCGGCTTTCACACTGGAGTGAAAGGGGCCGGTTTTTTTCAGGCGCTACAAAGGCGCTATTTTTAGCGCTGTAACGCCTGAAAACCGCCCCAGTGTGAAAGGGGCCTTATAGAAGCCTGACTGCCCACACGTAACCCTTCTGAATCCAGCAGTCCCAGATCTCTCTAGGATTGAGGTTTACAGTGTCCACCTGAGTCAAGCCATAACCAGCCGACACCTCAACATATTTAACAAGCCATCTTACCCAATTCATCATTTATATTTAATCATATTATTTGTAAAGATTAATATATATTTCAGGTATTTCATAAATTTACATGATTTCCATAAAAATCAAGCTCTGAAGGTCCAGGCTGAGGTTGCCACGTTCTATCATACCTTGGGATGCCATGGGTGTGCGGTCACAGGAACATTTTCCTTCATACTGTGCTATCTTGGCCAGATCACTTTTCACAGTACACAGAGCTCTGTGTTTTTGTAAACACAGAACTCTCTGTGTGTGTATGGAGCTGAAATCGTTGGCTTAAATTGGCTGCCAAACTCGTGCTGTGCCCAAATACAGCACAGATCTGAAGGAGGTGTGCGTATGCATGCCCCAAACTCAGAAGGTAGATCACGTACATGTATGTGATTTTGCCTGTACCTGCCACCAGTATATTTACTGTCAGCAGTCAGCAGATAGTGAAATAGTTTCTTCCCAATGATAGTCACCATTTTAAGATTTTATATTTTGATCCCTTTTAAGCCCTTCTTCAGGGAGGATGTTTAATTTTTGTAGTGGCTCCTCATAACTGAGGTCCTCCAGCCCCCTTATTAGCTTTGTAACCATTCTCTGGACTCTCTCCAGTTCAAAGATATCCTGCCTGAGGATTGGTGACAGAAACTTGGCTGCATACTCAAGATGCGGCAGAACCAGTGTTTTGTGAAAATACTGGTATACAGCCATATGAATTAGTGTAGCGTCAGGAAAACTTCTCTGAATTAGCTAATGTAGCAGTGGAATGGAGAACTTCACAGAGCATTTCTTGCAAGTAAACTCCTATTGGTAATTCCACATAACATCAGTTGCATTCTTTTATGGCTGTGAGCTTTAGGCCACTTTCACACTGATGCGCTTTATAGGCGTTTTAGCGCTACAAATAGCGCCTACAAAGTGCTTCTCCTGTCACCCCAATGTGAAAGCCCGAGTGCTTTCACACTGGAGCGGTGCGCTTGTGGGACGTAAAAAAAAAAAAAAAAAAAAGTCCTGCAAGCAGCATCTTTGGGGCGGTTTAGGAATGGTTTATACACCGCGCCTAAATCACCTCTGCCCATTCATATTAATGGGCAGCGCGGCCGAAGCGCCTTTTAACCCCTTTTTTAACCACCGCTAGCGGCATCAAAGAGCAGCTAAGACTAGCAGTGCTTTACCACTACCACCTCAGTGTGAAAGTGCTCTTACTGGGACATAGTCACTAAAATGTATCCCTGGGACGAGCACAGGGAAACCAGAAGAGGGAGACCCCTGCACCCAGAGTTAGCTGTACACCCACTTGGTTCTTAATAGAGGTCGACCGATATGGGTTTTTCTCTGGCCGATGCCGATATTTAGAAATCATGGCGGCCGATATATGATGCCAATTTTTTTGGGCCGATATGTTAGGCCGATTTTATTTTATTTATTTTTTTCCTTTTTTATTTATTATTTTATTTATTTTTTAATCCCCCTTGATCTAACACACCTTTCCCACTGGGGCGTTTTTCAGGCGCTTTTGGGCTAAAAATAGCGCCTGTAAAGTGCCTGCAAAATGGCTCCCCTGCAGTCTGTATGAAAGACAGAGTGCTTTTCACACTGAGGCGATGCGCTGGCAGGATCTTAAAAAAAAAAAGTCCTGCAAGCAGCACGTTTGGAGTGGTGTATACCGCTCCTCCACCACTCCTGCCCATTGATATGAATGGGCACCACTGCCGAAGCGCATGCAATGCGATTTGGCAGCAGTGCTTCATGGGCGCATTTAACCTCTTCCTTGGCCGCTAGCTGGGTTATATGTGCCCCACTAGCAGGCAAATAGCACTGCTAAAATGATGGTAAAGAGCCGCTAAAACTTGCGTTTTACCATCAACACCTGCCCGCTCCAGTGTGAAAGCAGTCTTCATAAGTGATACAGAAAATTTCTTACATTTAAACATTTATTAAACAAAACAAACCTCCAATCAGTTTACTGAGTATGTATGATTTAGATATAAAAAAAATAAAAAACCTATATATTAAATAAAAAACAGGTAGTCAAAACTTTTGGACGAAAAAAAAAATGGGCTAACTTTACTGTTTTTATTTTATTTTTATTTTTTAAATAGTGTATTTTTTCCCCCAAAAAAATGCATTTGAAAGACCTCTGTGCAAATGCCGTGTGACATAAAATATTGCAACAACCGCTATTTTATTCCCTAGGATCTCTGCTAAAAAAATATATATACTTTTTGGGGGGTCTAAGTGATTTTCTGGCAGAAAATACAGGGCTTTTACTTGTAAGCAACAAGTGTCAGAAAAGATTGTCTTTAAATGGTTAAACTGAGAACTTCTACACACAGAGATGACTTCATTCATTCAAGTGTAAACATTGTATCTTTCTGTTTTCTTGGCAGCCTGCCCAGAGAGGAGGAAAGACGTTTCTATGACAACTCAGGCAACTTACACTGACTTCTATTACAGAAGTCATTTCAAAGTCCCGCTGTAGTTCTAAATCGGCTTTTTATCAGCACAATCGGCCGATGCCAATTATTTAAAAAACGGCAAATATCGGCCGATATATTGGCCGGCCGATATATCGGTCGACCTCTAGTTCTTAATAGTAACTGATGAATAAAATATGATAAATAGGGGGGAATTTAGTCAATCTGGAGCAGACATAATCTGAATAGTCACCAAATCAGCTTCTAACTTCAGCTTGTTCAGTTAAGTTTAGAAAATTAAAGCTAGAAGTTGCTTGCCAATGCACAGCTGCTTCAGAATAAGGCTGCTCTAGTTTGATAAATTCCCTAGATTCTATGTTACAGCCCGTGGCAGCAGAGTTGCCATTAAACACTGAATTCCCATCTCCAAATATTGAAATGGCTACACAAAAGGTATTGAACTGAGTTAAATCAAAACAATTGTGCGCTCCTTTCCAGACTAATGTATATAACTTGTATATATCTGTAGAGGTTGTATATAGGATCTTGACACACAAATACGGTGCTATAGATGGCACTCAGAGTTAATACTGGAGCCCACTGGCATTAGGGTCCAATAAAATGGCCGTGGACATGCTATATATATATATATATATATATATATATATATATATATATATATATATATATATATATATATATATATATAATATAATAAAAATAATGAGAGTACCATGGCTCCCAGTAGATCCCCCCCCCCCCCCGAGGAAGCCACATGACCCTGTGGCATAACAGGTGACAGCACATCTGATGTAGTGCTACTATATAGTAGCACTGCAACAGTATAAGCACAAGAAAAGAGTTTGCGCATGAAGACAGCGCTATTTGAAGGATTACTTTATTTATTTTGTTCATTATTTGAATCACATTGGAAATTTGAGGAGTCCATTTTGGGAGTGCAGTTTTGTGTTTTATATAAATTTGCTTATTTTATAACACCATAATTAGACATATGACATGATTGGTTACATTTAGTGCTATTTGCACAGGTGATTTTTTATATTTTTTTTATATTCAGTACACAGGTTATATACATTAGTCTGGAAGAGAAAGCACAGCACAATTATTTTGATTTAATGTTTTTGCACATTTATATAGGAATGTGGTAGGTGTTAGTAGCTCTCATTAGAACAATAAAGCAATTATATCGCTGCTTGAAAGGGTAGGCATTATATTGAGCTGAGTTTCCCATTGCTTTACCTTAGCCACTGACTGTAAAGGCATTCCGTCCCTTCCCCTAAAGCTTCACATATCATTCATGTAGATCAGTTCATCATACTATGTACTATATTAAAGTGAACAGCATATCGATATCCACGCTCCCTATTATAACCTATATTCATATGCAATATGGTATAATAAGTCCCCCCTTCAATAAGTAAGAGATAACTCATCTGCTGTCTTCTATGTAAATCTCATGGTGATACCCTTGGGTCACAAGACACCTTTAGTAGTTTTTCGTGTCAATTCCAGCCTCTAGAAGCTAAAATTATTAGTATTAATAGTAATTAAAGTATTATTTAGTATTAGAGCACCATAAACTTAGTTTATTTCTCAAAGGGTCTCTGTCAAACACAGGTCTGTTGCACTCTGATACATAATGGTAATACTATATTGGTGGTAGGAGTACTGGATGTCACTGCAGAGGTGGTAAACAGCACTGGGAAAGCTTATGATGGCAAGGAAAAGATACCTAGGGGAACACAGATCCATTTGAATACAGTTGTGTTTGCTCCACATGGGAAAAGAGCATGCAGTCAGTGGTTGAGTGTGTGTAAGCCAGTTCTGCTGGGGCAGATGATCAAGTGGACACCCTGGGAGTAGGTGACTAAAAAGAGTCGGCCCCTGCTTTAAAGGCCCTACTCTGCACTTAAGAGAAGTATGGGTTTCCTTTTTTCTTTAGCTTACAATTATTATTTGTAAGCTGCTAATATCTAAAAATAATTCCTGTCCTCTGTCTTTCCTAGAGTGTCATGCTGACAATCTGGTCTGGATCCACTCCCTTTCCTCTCCTCTCCTCTATTTGATGTTGGTGCTAGACTGTCTGCTCTCCAAAGACTTCACGAAGCACAGCTGCTCTCCCCTCCCTCCCCCTGTTCAGGCTGTTTTGATCTTCTATACACAGAAGCCAGCAGCAAGAGCCCCTCCGCCTCACATAGCACACACCTGTTATCAAATTCTCTTACAGAGCCTGGAATATGCACTTTTTAAATACAGAGATACAGCCACTGTTTGCACAGGCACAGCCTCGATCTGTCCACTGTTTATACAGAGATCCTGCATGTGCATACTCTGTTTACAGAGACCCTCGATCTGTAGACTATATAGCTGCCTACTATGCTTGCTGCAGCTCCCAGATCAGAACATCTGAGCAGAATACCAGGCAGCTCTACAGTCTACATTTCGAGGCTCTCTGTAAACACAGTGTGCACATAGAGGAGTATAGACAGAGAAGAGGGGTGGATTGCTGAGGTTGTATCCATCCCCTCTAAACTTCCAAACACAAAATTGACCGTTACTGGGAGCTACATGAAAGATGGAGTGCACATGCTAGAAAAACAAAAGGAGGTAAGAAAGAAAGAACAGCTGATTTGTGACGATCATACTTTTCCTTTAAGTATATTGTAAACAAAAAGTAGATTAGCAGCTGTATTACAAAACCTATTATGTGCAACAACACTGTGGATGCATTTTTTTATAGATTAAAAATGGACTGCAATATCTTAAAAAATGACAAACCTCCCAAAATTTCTATACTTATGACCCTCCCCATTCACATCCCCCCTCTTTCCTTAAATTGTTGAATGTTATTTTTGATAAATTCCTATGGACCCAGAAACACCCCAGGCTCAAAACTACCATATTAGCCCTCCCCAAAAAATATGGAGGACAGGCATTCCCAGACATACGGAAATATACTGCAGTTCACCTGACAGACATGACAAACTAAAAGAATGGGTCATCTTGTATCTACTCATGTTCCCTCTTTATGGAAGTCATACACATTGATTGGCCCTATTGCCCACTCAGCGAGGGCCCTCCAGAGATTTAATCCCCCCCCCCCTTTATACCCAATTATTGTCAACCAAGCGTTCCCACCAGACAAGAGTCCAGGGACCTTCTTGAACATGACCACTTTCAAGTGTCTCACTTATTGTCCACTGGCCTCTGAAGGAGAACCTCACTAATGACATGGACCCCTTTCGACTGGATTGTTGTAGAGCTACACAACTTTGTCACTTCCTCCTTGCACTACCAGTTCTGTCAGGTTTTCAGACCCCTCACCAATTTTGAATCTCTCTGTACCACACAAGAACCACTCCGACACACCCTGTCCTCTATATACTCCCTTGTTTCTCAACCAGAGGATGATTTTCCCTCGCTCTCAACCAAATGAGAAGAGGACCTCAACCCTACATTACCTCCACAGTGAAGACATAGGATCCTCTACCTAGCCCAAAAATCCCCCATCTGCACATGCACTCAAGAAACAGACATGGGGACACTCCAACCTTTCTGGGCAGAGGTTAGATTGATCACACAACAATATACAGACTTCAGGTTCACCCGACTGCCCACCATTTTTTTTTTTCTCCTACATCACACCTCTGTCTTTCAAGATGTGTGTAGCACTAACCCCTAAAAGAGCTGCTGGTTTTTGTTGGGCTTACCGTTACCTCACCTGTTCACTGTGTCCAATTTAGGGGTCCCGTTCTAGAGTGGATTAACCACTTGACAACTGGGCACTTAAACACCCTTAATAACCAGACCAATTTTCAGCTTTCAGTGCTCTCACAATTTGAATGACAGTTACTCAGTCATGCAACACTGTACCCATATGAAATTTTCATCCTTTTTTTCACACAAATAGAGCTTTCTTTTGGTGGTATTTGATCGCCTCGGGTTTTTTATTTTTTGTGCTATAAATGAAAAAAATACCGAAAATTTTTTAAAAAAAAGCTTTTTTCTTCATTTCTATTAATTTGTTTTGTAAATAAGTAATTTTTCTTCATAAATTTGGCCAAAAATGTATACTGCTAAATATCTTTAGTGAAAATAACCCAAATTAGTGGAAATTTTTTATTCTCTGTGAAAGTTATAGGGTGTACAAGCTATGGTGCCAATCGCTGAAAATGTATCAACAAGCCAGTAAAGTACAAAAAAAAAATAAACAGATGACCCCATTTTGGAAAGTAGACATTCCAAGGTATTTATTTATTTTTTCCCACAATTCTTTGCAAAACGCATATTTTTTTAAATGAATTTTTTTTCACACCAAATTGTCGTCATAACAGGTTATTTCTCTCACACAGCATGTACATTCAACAAATGAAACCCCAAAATATATTCTGCTGCTCCTCCTGAGTACAGTGTCTTGTGAAATAGGGTCCTCCATCAGATGCTGTCCCCTGCGTACTGCGCATGCGCAGTACACAGGAGCACAGATTCCGAAAATTGCCGAGGACGAACGGCGCCTGCGCCGTGAGTCCAGGTTCTATCCCCACTATCCAAGTGGACATAGAGTTAGAATAAAAAAGAGCCGAGCGCAGCGAGGCCGAGCCCGAAGCGTGGCGAGCGAAGCTCGCCCGCGAGGGGCCCTCTAAAATTCTAAACCCTATGTCCGCTTGGATAGTGGGGCTACCTCCTCCACTCACGGCGCAGGCGCCGTTCAGCTTCAGAGATTTTCCGAAGCTTCGTCTGCTCCGTACTGCGCATGCGCAGTACGGAGCGGACACATATGGATGGCCGGACTCTATTAGGCAGAACAACGGCAATGCCACATGTGTGAGACTTTTACACAGCCTGGCCATATACACACACCCAACATTGAAGTAGCAACTTCAGGCGTTCTAGGAGCATAAATTACCCATCTAATCTCTCAACCACCTATTACACTTTTGAAGGCCCTGGAGCACCAGGACAATGGAAACGCCCACAAAGTGACCCCATTTTGGAAAGCAAACACCCCAACGTATAATCTATGAGGCATAATGAGTCCTTTGAATGGTTCATTTTTTTCCCAAAGTTTTTGGAAATGTGGAAAAAAAATGAAAATGCATTTTTTTTACAAAAAGTTGTCAATTTATAAGATATTTCCAACACATAGCATGTACATAGCAAAAATGACACCCCAAAATATATTCTGCTACTCCTCCTGATTATGACGATACCACATGTGTGAGACTTTTACACAGCCTGGCCACATAGAGGCCCAACATCTAAGAAGCATCATCAGGTGTTCTAGGAACATAACTTGCACATCCAATTTCCTTACAATCTATCATATTTTTGAAGGCCCTTCATATTTCTAACATAGCACGTACATACCAAGTAAGGGGTAAACAAAAAAATACCTGTGGTTTTAGTAGTCCAATTGTCCACAGGAGAGCCCTGATCCAGGCAGCAGGCAGGGGCGTGGTCAGCGACAGTGAATGGAATTGTCCAAGCAGCAGGCAGGAATATTGTCCATCCTGGTAGTAAGCAGGAACATGGTCCAAGTAGCAGGCTATGAAATAATGGGGAAAGGGGTAGAGGCTTCTCCCGCCCAAATCTCTTTGAAGCCTCTGAGTCTCCAGTCCCTAATTCGGGAAGAAGAAAACTAAAAAAATTAGTTTTCTTCATCCAGAAAAACTATTCTGGAGCCCCTCACATATGTGAGACCCCTTTTGTTCCCACTAGCATAGCAGGGTAAAAGATCAATCCAAGAGGCAGGCAAAAAATGCGGTCAAACAGTCCATGGTCAGTTCCAGAGAAGGCAGAGGCAGGTACAAGTTTAGCGTTAGGCAGAAGCGTGGTCGTATAACAGGCCAGGGTCAGTTCCGGAGAAGGCAGAGGTATGTTTAGCGTTAGGCAAAAGCTTGGTCGTATAACAGGCCAGGGTCGGAGAAGGCAGAGGTATGTACAGTTCAGTGCAGTGGCATAAGGGGTGTGGAGGAAAATGACAGGAAATGAGAATTACGTTTACCATACTTCCCTAATAATGTTGAGACGTATGGTAACAGCGGAAGTATTCACCTGGCCTGGTTGGGAAGGACAATCGGGACAATAAAATGTGGTGTCTCTTCTAATTCCTCCTCTGGAGCACACCCGAAATTTTTTCTGACATCTGCAGCCTGTTTCACGGGGGGGGGGATTTTGTCAGGAAAGTGGTGCTCGTGGAGTCTGCTCACACAACCAGAGCGAATAGTTTCTGGTGGGCCTTCAGGGTACAAAAGGGCGGAAATAACTTCTTCTTGGTAGTACAAATAGGATACAGGGTTCTCTGTAGATTTTTGGCAAAGAACATAAGTGTTATACATGGCCAAACTGAAAAGATAAATGGACACTTTTTTATACCAGTGGCAGTATTTTCTTGTGGGAAGGTAGGGTTCAATCATCTGATCGTTAAAGTCCACTCCTCCCATAAACAAATTGTAATCATAGATGCAGGCTGGTTTCTGGATTGGGCCGTTTCTTCTGAAGACTTCTATGTAGGTGTCATTATGGATTGTCGTCAGCATGTGGACGTTTCGTTTGTCCCTCCACTTGACAGCCAATAGCTCCTGGTTCCTCAAAGATGCCGTCTCCCCTCGTTGTAGCCTTTCATTGACGAGTTTTTGCAGGAAGCCATTTCTATTGGCTCTCACTGTACCACATGCTGGGGTGTCTCTCCGGTGAAGATTGCGGAAGAGGAGCAAGCTCGTATAAAAATTATCCACATAAAGATGATATCCCTTTCCAAGGAGTGGATAGACAAGCTGCCAGACCACTCTTCCGCTGGCTCCAATGTACTCTGGGCATTCAGGGGGGTGCAGTTGGGAGTCCTTCCCTTCGTACACCAGGAAGGAGTAGATGTATCCCGTGGCTCGGTCACAAAGTTTGTACATTTTAACCCCATATCGGGCCCTTTTGCTGGGGATAAACTGTTTGATGCCAAGCCTGCCTGAGAATTTAACAAGGGACTCATCCACGGAAATATTCTGTTCGGGGGTATATAATTGGGAAAATTTTTCAGAGAAATAATTTAGGAGTGGCCGAATTTTAAATAGTTTGTCAAAAGCTGGGTCATTTCGGGGAAGGCACTGGGTGTTGTCATTGTAGTGGAGGAACCGCATAATCATTAGGTATCGTGATCTTGGCATAAGGGATGAGAAGAGTGGCAAGTGGTGGACAGGTTTGGTAGACCAATAGGAGTACAATTGTTTTTTTGTTTTTTTTGAAAGTCCCATAGAAAAAGTTATGCCTAAGAAAATTTTGAATTCCTCTACAGTTAGTTCTCTCCACTGAAAGGGACGGGCATAACTAGAGCCAGGGTTGCTTACTATGTGCTGCTGTGCGTAGAGATTGCACTGGGCCATAATGGGCGATAGTAAGTCTTCGGTGAAAGCCAAATGAAAAAAATCTAGCATTGAAAAATCATCGGTGTTCACCTGGACACCTGGCTGGGCGGTGAAGGGGAGGATATTTGCTTCTCCGGAATTAGAGGACAGCCACAGGGGGTGTTGAAGGGCATAGGGAAGGCTGGCATGGCCCCTATTCGAGGTGGACAGCACTGCTCTCGGGACTGCTCTCGGGGTGGACGGCACTGCTCTCGGGGTGGACGGCACTGCTCTAGAGGTGGACGGCTGTGCTCTAGAGGTGGGCGGCTCTGCGCTACTGGTAGTAGGCTGCTGCTCCACGCCATAACGCATTCTTTTCACGGGCACATATTCCTCTTCTGATTCAGTATCAGACCCGCTGCTTGTAACGGGTTCATAGGCAGAATCCGAATCGGACTGAGAATCAGAGAGCTCCCCGCTGCTCTCATCGGTTATACTTAGAAGCTGGTAGGCCTCCTCGCTAGTAAAATATTTTTTTGCCATACTGGTGGCTGGTGAGGCTGCACTGCAGAGCACTGGTGGGCACAAGGGGCACTGGTGGACACAGGCGGCACTGGACACTATAGTGGCTTTGGTTGCACTGGTGTGGCTCTGGTGGCACTGGTGGGCACACAGATGGCACTGGTGGGCACACATATGGCACTGGTGGGCACAGGCGGCACTGATGTCACTATAGTGGCTTTGGTTGCACTGGTGTGGCTCTGGTGGCACTTATTAGCACACAGGCGGCACTGGTGGGGCACAGGCGGCACTGGTGGAGCACATGCGGCACTGGTGGGGCACAGGCAGCACTGGTGGGGCACTGATGGGCACAGGTGGCACTGATGGGCACTGGTGTGCACTGTAGTGGATCTGGTGGCACAGGGGTGGCACAGAGGACACAGATGGCACTGTTGTGGCACTGCTGGGCACTGTTTTGGCACTGCTGGGCACTGTTGTGGCACTATTGGGCAATGTTGTGGCACTCACTGTATCACTCAATAGCTCTCCTCTCCTCTCACGCTGCATCGGTGTGAGGAGAGGAGAGAGAGATGAACTTTTGATGACCCCATATGACGTTTTTGTTTACATTTGTGATCGCTTCGTCATTGGACGGAGCGATTACGTGGTAAACGGCCGCTGCTATTGGCCCTTTACCGCGATCCGTGTTGCGCCGGGTCCCGTGAACCCGGCGAGCACGGATGTTCCGGTGTGCGTGCCCGAGGGGGCGGCAGGAACGATTCTCTGGGAGGACGTCATATGACGGCCTCCCAGAGATAACAAACCGACCTGTAGCCGTCATTTGGCTATAGGCCGGTTATTAAGTGGTTAAAGAATGTTAGCTCCGACAGTCCTTTTTCCAAAGATTTATTTATAAGAACATGCATTTCGCAATAGAGGATTAAGGGGGATTCAAGTACCTTGTAATTGCGGATTAGAGGTATTTCCTTGATCCAGAGGACAAACCGCTTCCACAGGCTGGATCTGGCAACAACCGGATAGGCCTCCCTCACTGACCTAGCAGCCAATGAGATGCTCGAACAAAAAGTCTCTGCCACAGGCTTGTCAATTCAACGGAATTTTTGTGCAATCCTCTGCCACAGTAAAGCACAACCAGCAACTTGTAAAGTTAAATAGTTGTCACACGGTACCAGTTTCTTTCAGCAAATCCAGCGGTACTGTGTCATAGGTGATCCGGGATGCGTCTCCAGGCTCTTCCAAAGATACCAGCCTTGTTGCTCGGTCCTCTCCTGAAAAAGTCCCCCCCGGATCCTCCAGTCGCTTAGCTTCTCCCCACAGGCAAGAAAGCATAGGACCACCCCTGGATCTGTAGGCCCCAAGACTTTTGGACCCACCCTTTCAGTTGCAAAGCCTCGGGCCAGCCGGCCCCGAGACATAGAGAAAAGGCAGCACACACCTCAGGCCAGGAGGGCCATGAGATCAGGATAACGAACCCCAAAAATATGGCACCTGTACCTTAAGTACCCTTACCCAGAATGCACAGTGGGTGAACCACTCCCACCGGGCTGTTTCTGAGTAAAAGGGGTACCCGATGCATTCAGCCTGTTGCATTTTCAACACTTACCGGTGGTGACAGCAACACCCATGGCCAAGTGGAAACTAGCACAACCCAGCTGAACTGTTACAGCAAACAGAACGTTGACATAATTAGTCTGAGCCAAACTGCAGCTTCAGACAAACTTCAATTTACAAAAATAATAGCGTCGGTATTGAAAATACCAGCGCTACATGTGTAAAACAATCGGAAATTCAACACTCCTTAAATGCAGGCTTTTTTACCCTGTGGGAATACCCCTTCTTTATGTTATGCAAATGTTACTTATATCTGTATGAGTAAACCTCCAAGTGATTTTTTAAAATAAAGAATACAAATAAAATTCACTGAACTGCTTCAGATGTGTCCCCCCTCCTTAGCCCACAACATACACCCTTTATGACAAGAACACTTCTGTGTTTTCAGGCAGAGTGAGCTCCACTTTAAACTAAATCCTCCACCTGTTGTAAAGATTAGCTTTAGATAAAGAGCTTGCAATGAGCCAGTCCAAATGCCAAGGTGCTTTTTAGGGTCCCTTCCTCAACATTGTAGCAAATATACTGCATTTTCCCTAGAAAGATTTTTATCGAACTTAAAGCAGAGCTCCACCCAAAAGGGGAAGCTTGTTTGCCTACTCCCCCTCTCCGCTGCCACATTTGGCACCTTTCAGGGGGAGTGGGTACATGATTTTGACAGGTACCTATCCGATTGCCAGCTGATCTTGCCACTGCGAAGTCAGATGGAAGTTGCCCCCCCCCCCCCTCCTCCCCCCACCGACAGGCCATTTACAAAGCGCAACACACTTTGTGCATGCACAGTAGGGAACCGGTTGTGAAGCAGCAAAGCTTCACTGCTGGTTTCCATTAGCAGAGATGGCGGTGGAAGCGCCCAACAGCCGATTGAAAAATCAGCTGGAGTGAAGACACTGCTGGATTCATGGACAGGTGTCATATTAAAAGTCAGCTGCTACAGTATTTGTTTTTCTGAAGGAGCCTGGATCTCCACTTTAATACAGCAAGAAACAATGTTTAGTCTTTTGGCTCTATCACTGTTGTTCAGTTTTCATCTTCATCTGTCTGTTTTCAGCACAAACATGTCTGGATATGGTTTCTCTGGATGTCATGCTATCAGACTCTTCAAATATACTTGCAATGCTGTCCCACACAGAGGATGCCCACTTTATTTCCTTACTTCAGCACCACTAGTTCCACAGGAGTGCACTTCCTGACTCCAGACACTCTATTTTGTTGACATAACCGTGTTCCTAATTGGATTATCACATTTATAATATCCAGTACTCCTAACCCAATATACATTTTAACCACTTGTCCATTGGGCACTTCCACCCCCTGCCTAACCAGGCCAATTTTCATCTTTTGGTGCTCTCACATTTTGAATTACAATTAGTCATGCAACACTGTACCCATATGAAATTTGTGTCCTTTTTTCACACAAATAGAGCTTTCTTTTGGTAGTATTTAATCAATATAAATGACAAAAGACCGAAAAGTTGTTATAAATGTTTGCAAATTAGTAATTTTTCTTCATAAATTTGGCCAAAATGTATACTGCTACATATCTCCAGTGTATATTATTTGGTCTTTGTGAAAGTTATAGAGTCTATAAGCTATGGTGCCAATCATTGAAAATTGATCACACCTGATGTACTGACAACCTGTCTTATTTCTTGAGACAATAAAAAGCCGGGACAGTACAAATACCCCCCAAACAACCCCTTTTTGGAAAGTAGACATTCCAATGTATTTATTAAGAGGCACAGTGAGTTTTTTTTTAAATTAAATTTTTTTCCCACAATTCTTTGCAAAATAAAGATTTTTTTTTACTTTTTTTCACAAAATTGTCATATTAACAGGCTATTTCTCTCGTACAACATATGCATACTTGCAACTACACCTCAAAACACATTCTGCTACTTCTGAGTATGGCAATATCACATGTATGAGACTTTCACAGCCTGGCCACATAGAGAGGCCCAACATGCAAGGAGGACTGTCAGGTGTTCTAGGGACATAAATTACACATTTAATTTCTTGACTACCTATTACACTTTTGAAGGCCCTGGAGCACCAGGAAAATGGAAACGCCCAACAAATTACCCCATTTTGGAAGGCAAATACTAACACATAATCTGGGAGGCATAATGGGCCTTTTTAACATGTAATTTTTTTCCACAAGTTTTTGAAAGTTTCTAACACATAGCAAAAATTACACCCCAAAACACATTCTGCTACTGTGCTGAGTATAGGGATACCACGTGTGAGACTTTTACACTGCCTGGCCACATACAGAGGTCCAAAATGCAGGGGGCACAGTTAGGTGTTCTAGGTACATCAATTACACATTAATTTCTTGACTACCTATTACACTTTTGTGCGGCACTGTGATGGCACTGATATGGCATGGATGGGCAATGGTGTGGCACAAATGAGCACTGATGTGGCATTGATGGGCACTGATGAGAGATGGATGTGACATGGATGAGGCATGGATGGGCATTAGGAGGATGGATAAGGCATGGATGAGCACTGATGAGGTATGGATGGGCACGGATAAGCACTGATGTAGCACAGGTGAGCATGGATGAGGTATGGATCAGCACAGATGAGGGACTTATGAGGCATGGATGAAGCATTGATGAGCACGGATAAGGCATGGATGAGGCACAGACCACACCATATGTATGAGACTTTTTCACAGCCTGGCCACATAGAGAGGCCCAACATGCAAGGAGGACTGTCAGGTGTTTTAGGGACATACATTACACATCTAATTTCCTGACTACCTATTACACTTTTGTATGGCACTGATGGCCATTGATGAGGCATGGATGAGCACTGATGTGGCAAGGATGAGGTATGGATGGGCACTGATGTGGTATGGATCAGCATGGGTCAGCGCTGTGGGCACTCCAGATCCAGCCCACTCGCGCTGCTGCACTGGCTCCTTCCTCTCCTCACACAATGTACCGGTCGGTGTGCGAAGAGGAGAGAGCTGAACCAGCAATCACGGATACACTTCTGGGAGGGCACCTGGGGGGTCATAGTATGCCCTCCCAGAACTAGCCACACTGTAGCTGTCATTCAGCTATGGCCCGGTTGGCAATTTGTTAAACATGCTAATATCTTAAATGCACCATTATACAAAATATCCATCATCAAATAGTTTTCTATTTTTTCAACGTTGTAACTTTTTTATTTACAGTTCTGATGTTGTGTTTGTATAATTTGTTTGTAGCCTTGAGGAATGGGATATATTAAAAGCCTGAAATGTATTGGCTATACTGTACAAATAATGATGTATATCATCTTTGAATAAAAAAACATTTGCCATATATGGTTTGGAATAGAACGTTTGTTGTGCCACCCTTTGTTTTCCACTGAATGCCTTTTTTAGGCCATGATGTGTTGTGCATTTGAGTAGCAAGACATGACAGACTCTGTTTTGTTTTTTTCTCTAGTTGTACTAGAGAGATTTGTGGTGCATGAGCCCTGAATAGTGCAAAGTGTGCAAGAACCATTTCGTTCTGCTGACAGGATACAGGTTTGATTCTGAAAAGTAAGGAAGAAGTGGAACTCTAATGGGGAGAGCAGAGAATGAGATGGTGCATACTTGCGAGGGTGAAATGTGATGCCTGCATTTGTTCTCTGTAGTAAGAGAAAAATAATGTAATCAGTGGGGCAGCTATTACTGTAGGACAAGAATGTGGAAGTGAGCTTCATTGCCGTTTCTTCAGAAGGAGCCAAACCATTTATGTTGACAATTACTCAAATTATGTTGTGTCTGTATCTGGTTGTTTTTATTTTTTTAACTTTCACTGCTAATTTTAATTTTGAACAGGTGTAAGAAGGTTATAGATCCTATTTATCAGCCTTGGGAGGAATCCAATGTTGAAGAATTTAAAAGCCCAAAGAATCTGGTTCAGGTTGTTTATTGCATTTATCATTTCTTTATTACATAAGCAAAAAGTGGTTTTGAGGTTACTTTTATTTATTTATATGAATATATTTTTTAAAGCAGTGTTCTCTCTTGTGTTAGCTTTTTTTCATTCTATTAGCCATTTATACAAAGGCTTTTTTTTATGTATTTTGAACAAATTTTAAATTGAGAAAAAATAATTGATAAAGTATTGTTTTTCCATGAATCTTTACTCCTTTTTACCATGTAACAAACTGTTTACCTAAATTTTCAGTTAACTCTCCAGTAATTATGTGAGCTCATTGTATAATCAATAAGAATGATCTGTTCCTTATAGTTTCACAGTTAGGTTGAATAAATGCACCAGTCCATCCAGTTCAACCTGAGTGTCTACAATTGTCCCTATCCCTGTACATTGCACACTCATGTCGGTCCCTAGCCTCAAGGAGCCCACAAAGAAAAGAGGTTGAAAACCTCAGAAAAAATAAATAAAAAAAACTTTGCAAGACAAGGGGATAATGAGCTAGTATGCATCACATACTAGCTTATTATGAAATACCTTAGAATGATGCCCTGCAGTGCCACCCGCACTCTGCTTCCACAGCCGACATCTTTCCCAAAGTTACTCCCAGGTTGGTGGGCTTTGGCACTGTGATTGGCCAGAGCCATGATGATGTCGCTCATGCATGTGGGTGCTGTCGGTCATGGCATGGGTCCTGAAGAAACGCACAGAGCGGGCCGTTCCTTCAGTGCCTATGCGTTGATGACCTCGGCAGCGTATATAATGAATATTTCCTAAATGGTGCAAGTTTAGGAGATATTTACAGGACCTACAGGTAAGCCTTACTATAGTCTTACCTGTAGGTACAACGTAAAACAAAACAAGATAAAGTTGGCGCACAAATGAATGGTCTCTTTAAGAGCGTTTGACTATCTCGTGGGATGTTTGTTTATTTAAATAAATGTCCTGTAGATGGTCTCAATGTGCGGCTGTTAACCCATTATGGACTTGGCAAAAAATGGATGCAGCAGAAAAAACGATCAAAAACAGCGCATCAAAGGGACTAGTAGATTGATGTGAAAAAGACTTTAAAATGTCATTTATTAAATGTAAAAAATAAACACAGACATCTGATCCCTGCAGGATCTCAAACACATAAAAAACACCAATCATAAAACGGACAGATGTTTGATAATGAAAAGCTCCTCAGATCTCTCAATTATAACTTTGGAAAGGTCAAAACCAACGACCAATGTGCACAGCTTTCGAATGCCTAATGAATGCAATCAATCATCTGAAAGAACCCAAAAAGTCAGTGTAAACGAATGGAACAACGTTTCTAGGGACACTCACTTCATAGGTGTTCAATGGGCTGCAGAGCTGATGAGTCCAGTCTGATGACCGAGGGGGAGGTGTTTATTTCAGCTCCATCTGAAGCGTTCGGCTTGGAGGCAGAGGTGTAATGCTGCACGCTAGGTGGTAAGGATCAAGCTTAGTCACCAGATGATATCAGCTGTACACATAGTGACAGCTGTGACAAAGCGCAGGAGCGCGAAACATGTAAGCAGGAGAGTCGGCATAGCAACCTTCCCCTTCACAGCCTTCCACGTGACAAGCCTCTCATGTGATCCACAGCCGCTCGGACAAGCCGCACTGCAGGCAGTGCAGCGTTCTCCAAGCTGCCTATGTGTACAGCTGATATCATCTGGTGACTAAGCTTGATCCTTACCACCTAGCGTGCAGCATTACACCTCTGCCTCCAAGCCGAACGCTTCAGATGGAGCTGAAATAAACACCTCCCCCTCGGTCATCAGACTGGACTCATCAGCTCTGCAGCCCATTGAACACCTATGAAGTGAGTGTCCCTAGAAACGTTGTTCCATTCGTTTACACTGACTTTTTGGGTTCTTTCAGATGATTGATTGCATTCGTTAGGCATTCGAAAGCTGTGCACATTGGTCGTTGGTTTTGACCTTTCCAAAGTTATAATTGAGAGATCTGAGGAGCTTTTCATTATCAAACATCTGTCCGTTTTATGATTGGTGTTTTTTATGTGTTTGAGATCCTGCAGGGATCAGATGTCTGTGTTTATTTTTTACATTTAATAAATGACATTTTAAAGTCTTTTTCACATCAATCTACTAGTCCCTTTGATGCGCTGTTTTTGATCGTTTTTTTTTTTTACCTGTAGGTACAATTAAAGTGTAAGTTCTCCTTTACAGAAAAATCTGTAGGGTGAATTTACACAGAACCCCCTCCTCACCCCCGTTGACCTGGAGCGTGGTGTTCTCCCATTATGAGTCCTTGTAGAGCCATCTCACCGATACAAGTCTTAGAAATTACCTCGGCTTTCTCTCTTCCCAGCTGATAGAACAGGCTCTGCGGGTTCTGGTTGGTCAGGGCCACCCATGTGACAACTCTGACCAATTAGAATGCTCCTAAACAAAATGTATCTGTCGGGGTACATTTTGAAGATTAAGCCGATGGGGGGGTGGAGCCCCGGATTGGTGGGGCAGCTATACCAGGGCTCATAACGGGAGATCGCCATGCTCCAGGTCAGCAGGACTGGGGGAGGTGAGGAGGGGGTCACAGAAAAAAGAAAAGTCAGTGTCATGTGTTTGGAAAACATTAAAGGAGAAGTAGGGCCAAAGCTCTTTTGGCCCTACTTCTCCTGAGAATCACAGGCGTGCACTTCGATCTGCACTCCTGTGGCCTGTAATTCAGCCGATTCAGGCTCTGGAGAGATTGGGCGGCATAGTGCTGTAGTGGTTAGCACTTGCCAACCAGTTAAAAGGGTCGCTGGTTTTCGAATCCCAACCACTATACTACCTGCCTGGAGTCTGCATGTTCTCTATGTGCCTGTGTGGGTTTCCTACGGGTACTCCGGTTTTCTGGAAAGGATGAACCACCGCTCCAAAGTAATCATCGAAGACTGAAGCTCTGTCTCCTATTGATCAGCCCCAGGTGTTGACCATTACACACACCATGAGCAAACAAGCAGGACAAAACTCTGGATAGCCGCACACTGGAAAATGACTTAAAATACTATCTTTAATTGAAACAACGTGGGTCACATCAAAACAAAATAAAAAAATCCACAGCAAAAGGAATAACAGGGTACAGGAAAATGCTGATGCGTTTCGCACCGTAATCCGTGCATACTCATAGCTAACCATCTTTCAAGAAAATATCAAATATATAGCCTAAAACATTTTTTCTTTTTGCTTTCTTTGAAGTTTTCTTGAGTATTTTCACTGCTTGCCAGCACATGCTAGGATCTAATTACAAGTGCAATTTGGCTGTATGTAATTGTCTTCAATCTTTCAATTATGTGATATGCCTTGCCTCTTTTTATGTTTTAGGCTATATATTTGATATTTCCTTGAAAGATGGTTAGCTATGAGTAAGCAATGATTACAGTGTGAAATGCATCAGCATTTTCCTGTACCCTGTTATTCCTTTTGCTGTGGATTTTTTGATTTTGTGTTAATGTGACCCATGTTGTTTCAATTAAAGATGAGATTTCAAGTCTTTTTCCAGTGTGGAGCTATCCAGAGTTTTGTTCTGCTCGTTTACTCCGGTTTTCTCCCACACTCCAAAGACATGCTGGCAGGTTAATTGGCTTATTTCTAAATTGGCCCTAGCATATGAATGTGAGTTGGGTACATTAGAGTGTAAGCTTCTTGAGGGTAGGAACTGATGTGAATGTACAATGTATATGTAAAAGCACTGCGTAAATTGATGGCTATATAAGTACCTTAAATAATACTAATAAGCCCAACTCCTCCACAGCATTAGAGGGGCAGGCTGAAGGCCGAGAACTGAGTGATCAGTGGTCTTTGAATGCTCAGGGACAGTTGCAGCATTGGATCACTGCTGCACCCCCCTAGGTGAGTATGGATGTTTGATTTTACCCTGCACTATTCTTCTAAGCCAGAACCAAACAAGCATCTGATTTTGTACCTTTTTTCCTTTTAAGATTACAGACACAAAACAGCAGAGCTCATTCTAAACCCTTTATTTTTATTGGCTTACTTTTACTGTCTCAGGCATTGTGAATGTGTCTTCCAGTGACACTACTAGTTATATTGTATTTTATTTGAATTTCAATAGTAATATGGTTATAAAGTGTATATACTTGTATCTAACCATCTTCTGTACATACAGCAGGGTGCAATTCCAGATGATGAAGATGATTTTCTTAAAGGAGAAATGCCACAGAATAATGGTGTTGCAATGACTCCGGGTTCATATGACTCCTTCCTGAAAAGTCCATTAAGTAGTGTTGGATCGCCACCAATCAAGTTTCTTCAGCGGCTCTTCTGAACATTTAAAAACATGTGCCCTGGAACAGTCTTAATTTGGATAACACAAAGGGTTGTTCAGCTTGGCAAATAGGATGCAAGTCATTATAGGCTGTGAATTTTGTGGTATAGGTCATAATTGTTCACTGTTGTAGATGCCATTCCTATGGTGATCTCCACTAACTTCTGGGTTCCATGCAGCGCCACTGCCCTGCTGCATTTTATCAATGAATGCAAAGCATTCTCTGATTGGATGAAGTGGAAAGTATGACAACATACTCCAAGTTGGACCATAAGTTGTAACTATGTAAAAAAAATGCCATACCTAGATTTCTTCTTTAACCCTTACAGTAAACTCCTGGATTAGCTGCTTTCTGCTTAAAGTCATGAAAATATTTGTCTGCATCTTTCCAATCAGTTTTTTGCATGTGGATTCATTGGACATGGTTGGGGACAAGCAGTTTGGTGCCATCGAATGGAATACATACTGTAATTCAATGTAACATATAATCATACATGAACCCTAAGAGGAGATACCTTTGCTGGTTTATTGTCCTGAAGTATGCATTTTTTAAATATATCTTTTTTTATGTCATATGTTTGTACTTGATGAGCTGATTATCTAATTTTGAACTTCCCATGTTCTCTATTCATTTCATTGAGGAAATAATAGAAACAAAAATAAACTATTGGACAATATTTTTTAACCTTCAACTTGGCATTTTTATAATTATATGCAACTTTAGCTCTGCAACATTTGTAAACATTTGTAAATGTAAGGCAGACTTAAAAAAGATGATGGTAGATATATGCTGATTGTGTTCTTTACTCCCTTGGCACCAATTTTATTATTATTATTATTATTATACAGGATTTATATAGTGCCAACAGTTTATGCAGCACTTTACAACTTGAGGGTATACAAATACAGTACACTTGAATACAGTAGGAATCCAATGGCCAAGCTTGTTAGAACTTGCAATCTAAAAGGGAGTGTCAAGAGATACAAAAGGTAATGACTGTGAGGGATTTGCAGATGACAAAAATGAATGTACCAGTTGTTAGGTAGGGGCCAGATAGGCTTCTCTGAAAAGATGAGTTTTTAGAGATGGTCTGAAAGTAGACAAAGTAGGAAAAAGTCAGATAGATTGGGGTAGAGCATTCCAGAGGGTTGGAGGCTCTTGAGAAGTCCTGGAGGTGAGCATGGGATGAGCTGACAAGGGAGCTAGAGAGCAGGAGGTCTTGGGAGAACCCAAGAAAACTATTTTGTTGGTATTTTGAGACAAGGTTAGTGATGTAGGTGGGGGCCAGGTTGTGGATGTCTTTGTAAGTTATTGTTAGTATCGTGAATTTATTTGTTGGTTGAGTGGCAGCCAATGGAGAGATTGGCAGAGGGGTGTAGCAGATGCAGAGCGGTTTGTAAGGTGGATGAGCCTGGCAGCAGCATTCATGATAGACTGAAGGAGGGTAGCCTATTTAGAGGTAGGCCAATGAGGAGGGAGTTGCAATAGTGGAGACGAGAGATGAACAGGGAGTGGATTAGAAGCTTTGTTTGTGACATTGGTTAGGAAGAGGCATATCTTGGAGATGTTTCGGAGGTTGAGGCAACAAGCTTTGGCTAACATTTGGATGTGGGGCCGAAAGGATAGTTCAGAGTCCAGGATTACACCTAGGGCCTTGGCATGGGGGGACGGGTTGATCCGTTGATTTTGACAGAAGTCAGGGGAAGTGGCATGTGGGAGAGGAAATATCATGAGCTCGGTTTTGAATGGGTTGAGTTTGAGGAAGTAATGAGACATCCAGGTTATGTCTGTTAGTAAGTTGGTGATGTGTGAGGACACAGATCGAGAGATAGATTTGGGTGTCATCAGCATAGCGATGATATTGAAAGCCATTGGAGGCAATCAACTGACCCAGGGAGGTGGTGTAGATTGAAAAAAAGGAGAGGTCCAAGAACAGAGCGTTGGGGGACCCCTACAGAGAAAGGGAGAGGAGGAAGTAGAGTTGTAAGTGACACTGAAAGAGCGGTGTGATAGGTAAGATGAGAACCAGCGAAGAGACTAAAGGTGTGGAGTTTTTTGAGGAGGAAGGGGTGGTCCACTGTGTCAAAGGCAGCAGAGAGGCCCACGAGAAGTAGTACAGAATAGCGTCTGTTGGTTTTAGCCATTAGTAGGTCATTTGTGAGTTTAAGGAGAGCAGTTTCCCTGGAGTGTAAAACCTGGACTGAAGGGAATCAAGACGTTTGTTCATGGTCACTCAGTTGGTTGTAGACCAGCCTTTTAAGGAGTTTGCAGGAGAAGGAAGTAAGGAGATGAGGCATAGTATGCTAAGATTGGTGGGGTCCAGTGAAGGATTTTTAAAGTATTTTCGGAGAGCAAATTTATATTGGTTGAAGTCTTCCTGGAACTTGGTCTTATGCCACAGTCGCTCAAGAGCGCGGCTACGTTTTCTGAGACTTTTGTCTTCTGTTTGCCAGGGCTGTAGCAGCCGGGGGGGAGGCTGATTCTGCGTGTAGTGAGAGGGGTGAGCTTGTCTGGGGAGGATGACCGTGAGCTGTTGTAGATGAAAGGGGCTAGATTAGGGCAAGACAGGGGTGAGATTTTGCCATAGAGGTAAACGGTAGCAGAGAAGGATTGAGGAGGCAAAGGTTTCTACGGGTAACTGTTAGGCGGTTGGAGGGAGAGGAGGTGGAATACCGGGAGAGAGTAAAATGAATAGGGTGGAGAGCAGAGAGTGGGAGAGGATTGTTGGAGAGGTTGCATGGAGTGCACAGGTAAGAGAACACAAGGTCAAGTTTTTTGAGATTGGAGTGAGTAGGAGCTTGTGTCCATTGTTTCAGGTCAAGAAATTAGGTTAGACTGATGCCACGTACACACAAGCGGAATTTCCATCGGAAAAATCTTGGATGTTTTTTTTCTGATGGAATTCCGCTCAAGCTTGGCGTGCATATACACGGCCACACAAATGTTTGCTGTACCTTCGACCGTCAAGAATGCAGTGACGTACAACACTACAATGAAAAAAAAAATAAGTTCAATGCTTCCGAGCATGCATAGGAAATTTGCAAGTCAGAATTGGTACAGACAATTGAAATAGACAGTTGGAACTTTTTCCGACCGAAAAATTGAGAACGTGCTCTCAATCTTTTGCTGGCTGGAATTCCGCCAGCAAAAGTCTGATGGAGCATACACAAGGAATAATTCATAAACGGAAGTTTTTCACATATTAAACCACAAATATAATTTCAGAAGACACCATCAGACAAGGGACATGAGGTATTCCTACCCACATATTGTAAAATAAACTGTGTGATAAAATTAGAAGATGAATAGGGATTTTAACGGTGCTAACTATAAATAAAATTAGACAATATACAATAAAAATATAGGATTTTTATTTCAAAGCATGATTAAAATTGAAAGACAATGAGATTATACAGTTGTGGTTTGATCAGGATAATCCATTGAATTAAGATGGATTATTGCACATTATCCCGACATGTTTCGCAGATATGCATCTTCAGGGGATGTGCATATTGGTTAATAATTTTTATTCTATTGAGAAACAATATTTACTTAATTTTTTAGCTGGATCTTTTGCCCTCTATGGTTTTTGGTGTCTATAGATCTGTGGGGTACCAGTGATTGGTTACTATCTGGCGGTGATTTGAAGTGGTTTACCTGGTCCAGGTGAGCAGTGTTCATCTTCTAAGCGGTGCTTCTCTTTCAATGTGTCTCTTTTTATATTTTGTTGTTAATTAATTTTATGTTTTACTATATTTTACATTTATAGTTTTCTATCGATTAATTAATATGCACATCCCCTGAGGAAGCATAGCTGTGGAACATGTCGGGATAATGTGCAATAATCCATCTTCATTCAATCGATTATCCTGGTCAATCAAACCACAACTGTATAATCTCATTGTCTTTCAATTTTAATCATGCTTTTCTTTATAGTTAGCACAGTTAAAATCCCTATTCATCTTCTAATTTTATCACACTGTTTATTTGGGGATGTGGTGCCTATTTAAAGGGTGCTTGTATTTCTATGGTTGAGCCAATTGTAAAATAACTTTGACACAAATATTATGATTGAGAGAAGGGGAAAATAGTTTTTGTTTTGTCCCATGAATACATGAGAGTAACATAGAAAAAATGGAAGAAACTGTTCTAGGGTAAAACTATATGAATAGCTGGGTATCTTAATTCAAACCATACAGTAGCTCGGGAGCTGCTATTCTTACATATAACATAAATACAAAAAGGAAAATGAGAAAAAATAGAATCACGCTACCCATATGATTCTAAGCTTGAATCAAAAGATCACATATATGAACCACCCAGGAATAAACTCTTACCGGATCACCATGATCCCCTATAACAGAGGATCAAGGAAAGCATGTAATGGGTTACAACTTGGCTCCAAGAGACAGCAGGCATAATCACAAGCTCTGAACAGCCACCTCATGAGCAATCAGGCCATCCCATGGATAACGGGGTGCATAAAAAATAAAAATGCTCCATATAGTGTAAAACCTTATAAAAATGTAATTTTAAATGAAGTAATACACTTACAAAGTTGCAGTAATCAAAGAAGCCTAACGTCTGATGCACCGGCTGGAGCACAGACAGACAGCCCATCCTTCTGGGTAAGCGAATGGAACACGAGAAGATGTCAGTGACCCGCTCTTCCCTACGCATTTTGTAATGACTTACGTTGTCCAGGGGCACGGGCATCATGCTGTGTCACCTTAATGCCTCTACTGTTTTCATTGAGGAGTGCCATAAAGTTCAGCAGATCTGACTCGCTGCCATCCCATAGGAGGAGGACGTCATTGATATATCTAGCCCACAAGACCACCTCTGGTCTGTTTTGGGCATCAATGACATCCTCCTCCCATTTGGCCATAAATAAATTGCCCAGGCTCGGGGCATATTTTCCCCCATAGCCACGCCCCTATTTTGACTGTAGAGGTTGAGGTTTTTGACAATCGGACAGCTTTCCTCTCTACTAGAGTCAGAGAAAAAGGCTATGACTCACAAGCATTGTCCCAAGTAGTGAAGACGATAAGGATAAGGGACATGGACAGATCATCACTTTTGGCAGATGAATAACACCAGGTGATGGGGGATGACAAAATGTCTCTACCATTCATTACAGTGTTTTCAGTGCAACACCGGAGTATAAGGAAACTGATCTAGAAGCACTGGCATTTATTAGGTAATGATCAGGTTCTAAAGATCATATTACCGGTTAAACCGCAGGTACTATTCAAGGGGGCATCTTCACTTGGGAACAGGATTGCTCCCAGTGTTCAGGACCCTCTGAAAGTAAACAGGTGTTTCTTTCAAAATTTCACGGGCTACTATCAGTGCAAGAGATGTCAGGTTTGCTCTCTTAATAGTTGTAAGGATAGAACGATCTGTAAGTTTGTGTTGACTAGCATGTCTCGGGCTTTTGAAGTGGAAACTTTCATTACCTGTTCATCGGAGGGTGTGATCTACCTCAACCAATGCCCTTGTGGGTTACAATATGTGGGAAGGACCAAAAGGGCTCTCCAGGTAAGACAGAATGAACACATTTGTAACATCAGAAAGGGCTTTAAAAATCATTCGGTCTCTAGACATTATGATGAGGTGCACCATAGAGACCCCTCTAACACGCTCTATATGGGGATAAGCAAGTACAAGCCCCACTGGAGAAGTAGCTCATTGGTCAGGGAGATATCCAAACAAGAAATGGCCTGGGTATAATGGCTTAAAACCTATGCACCTTTTGGCTTGGATACCAGTGTTAACACATTTATCAATAATTCTTAATTGTTTTCCGTTATCCACACTCATACCTGGTCTGTGGTCGCTGGGTTGCTATCTCTTTATGTTGTACAATTATGAGTATTATTGGTTACCTTTTTGAGATATGTGGGTATTTTTGGTTGTTAAATGCAGAATCTATATGTATCATTGATTATATACATTGTATGAGTGTATACTGTATATATTGTTTGCGGATTGTACTATTGACCTTCATTCTGAGCCTCCACACCTCATGGATTAATTATGCATAGTAGGTTTTTTAATTTGTTGGCAATTTAGCTGTTGTAGTTCTTTGCTTTCACTTACCCAGAAGAACGGGCTGTCTGTGCTCTGGCCGCCGCATCAGACTTTAGGCTTCTTTAAGTTCTGCAACTTTTAAGTGTAATATTTCTTTTAATATTACATTTATAAGGTTTTACACTATATGGAACATTTTTATTTTTTATGCACC
Source organism: Lithobates pipiens (assembly GCF_037356315.1). Taxonomy (NCBI): domain Eukaryota; kingdom Metazoa; phylum Chordata; class Amphibia; order Anura; family Ranidae; genus Lithobates; species Lithobates pipiens. The sequence goes on from NW_027507784.1 coordinate 227,187,460, forward strand.
ACGTTATCCATGGGATGGCCGGATTGCTCGTGAGGTGGCTGTTTAGAGCTTGTGATTATGCCTGCTGTCTCTTGGAGCCAAGTTGTAACCAATTACATGGTTTCCTTGATCCTCTGTTATAGGGGATCATGGTGATCCGGTAAGAGTTTATTCCTGCTCTTCTGGTGGTGGAATCAACACAGCTTGCTTTTCCTGGAGTGTGAGGATGGCTTCTTTCAAAATTATATGGACTTTTACTTCACAGTGCACTGGTGCATATTCATTTGTTCACAATGTTTTGATTTTTGATCATTTCACTTTTGTGCACTTATATGTGTTTCTATTGATGCCCATTTCTTTGATTTTTATGGACACATTAATGTTGATTTTGATTATTTAGTTCAATTGTGGATGCACATTTATTTTTGATTTTCAGTGCATTTTTTCACTGCCATGTTATATACAGGATTCTCGTACATTATTTGATTAACCACTTTCAGACCGGACCATTTTGCTGGTAAATGACCAGAGGTCTTTTTACAATTTGGCACTGCGCTGCTTTAACTGGTAATTGCACGGTCATGTAATGTTGTACCCAAACAGAATTTGCATCCTTTTCTTCCCACAAATAGAGCTTTCTTTTGATGGTATTTGATTGCCTCTGAGATTTTTATTTTTTGCGATATAAACGAAAAAATACTGCAAATTTTGAAAAAAAAATGATATTTTCTACTTTTTGTTATTAGAAAAATCCAATAAACTCAATTTTAGTCATACATTTAGGCCAAAATGTATTCAGCCACATGTCTTTGGTAAAAAAAAAAGTCAATAATTGTATATTTATTGGTTTGCGCAAAAGTTGTCACGTCTACAAACTAAGGTACGTTTTCTGGAATTTACGCAGCTTTTAGTTTACGACTGCCTATCTCATTTCTTGAGGTGCTAAAATGGTAGGGCAGTACAAAACCCCCCCAAATGACCCCATTTTGGAAAGTAGACCCCCTAAGGAAATTGATAAGTGGCATGTTGAGCCCATTGAATATTTTATTTTTTTGCCTCAAGCAATTGAATAATGACAAAAAAAAAAAAAAAAAAAATTTTTTTACACAAAGTTGTCACTAAATGATATATTGCTCACACATGCTATGGGCATATGTGAAATGACACCCCAAAATAAATTCTGCTGCTTCTCCTGAGTACGAGGATACCACATATGTGGGACTTTTTGGGAGCCTAGCCGCGTACGGGGCCCCGAAAACCAAGCACCGCCTTCAGGCTTTCTAAGGGCGTAAATTTTTGATTTCACTTCTCACTACCTATTACAGTTTTGAAGGCCATAAAATGCCAAGATGGCACAAAACCCCCACAAATGACCCCATTTTAGAAAGTAGACACCCCAAGCTATTTGCTGAGAGGCATGTTGAGTCCATGGAATATGTTATATTTTGCCACAAGTTCCGGGAAAATTACAAACTTTTTTTTTTTTTTTTCCACAAAGTTGTCACTAAATGATATATTGCTCACGCATGCTATGGGCATATGTGAAATGACACCCCAAAATAAATTCTGCTGCTTCTCCTGAGTACGGGGATACCACATGTGTGGGATTTTTTGGGAGCCTAGCCGCGTACGGGGCCCCGAAAGCCAAGAACCGCCTTCAGGTTTTCTAAGGGCGTAAATATTTGACTTCACTCCTCACTACCTATTACAGTTTTGAAGGCCATAAAATGCCAAGATGGCACAAAACCCCCACAAATGACCCCATTTTAGAAAGTAGACACCCCAAGCTATTTGCTGAGAGGCATGTTGAGTCCATGGAATATTTTATATTTTGCCACAAGTTGCGGGAAAATTACAAACTTTTTTTTTTATTTTATTTTTTCACAAAGTTGTCACTAAATGATATATTGCTCACGCATGCCATGGGCATATGTGAAATGACACCCCAAAATAAATTCTGCTGCTTCTCCTGAGTACAGGGATACCACATATGTGGGACTTTTTGGGAGCCTAGCCGCGTACGGGGGCCCGAAAACCAAGCACCGCCTTCAGGCTTTCTAAGGGCGTTACAGTTTTGAAGGCCATAAAATGCCAAGATGGCACAGACCCCCCCCCCCAAATGACCCCATTTTGGAAAGTAGACACCCCTAAATTTAGGGGTACACTAGTGAGACTAGGTAATAAATGGCGTGTGCCCTGAAACTATAAAAAAATAACTAACCAACCAGCGTCCCCTGTAACAGTTATATGGTGATCACTGGTGAAAGGGTTAACTAGGGGGCAATCAGGGGGCTTTATGCGGTAGTATATGGGGGTCCCTGGCGCTATAAAAAGCTGCGGCGAACCTAAATACCTACCTGCCTAACTAGCGTCACCTGCGACACTAATACAGCGATCAGAAAAATGATCGCTTATTAGGCTGGGTTCACACTGGAGCGATGCGGGAACGCCACGAATCCGCGGCGGGTTCCCGCATCACATGCCTCCCGGCGGCAGTTCACACTGCCCTATGCGAACTGCTGGGAGTGTCAGTGAAATGTTAATGACACCCCCAGATCAGTTCGCATATCGCAGTGCGATCTGCAAACTCGGATCGCATGGTGTGAACACCCATGCGATCCGATTCTGCTGCGGGCCAAAAAAAGGGTCCCGTGCGAATTTGCGGCGGGTGCGATGCGAATTCAGCCATACTATCTGTATGGCTGAACTCGAATCGCACAGAGATCGGATGTGATTTGCACTGCAGTGCGGTGCGAATCACATTCGTTCTCATAAACCGCTGCAATGTGAACCCAGCCTTAGTGACACTGGCGACAGGGGGTGATCACGGGGTTAAACCTTTATTGGGGGGTTAGGGGGGTACATTAGAACTAAAGGGGGCTAACCCTAACAGTTATTACAGTCACAAATGACACCAATGCAAAAAAAAATGACATTGGTGTCACTGTGACTGGGGGGCAGGTGTAATTGGGGGGTGATCGGGGGGGTGTGAGTGTGCCTGGCATGTTCTACTGTAAAGTGTCGTGTTGGTGCAACTCACCGATCCTCTCTCCTCGGTGTCGGAACGAAAAATACCGACACGGAGGAGAGATTACATCACTTCCTCTCCTGTGTTTACATTACAGGAGAGGAAGTGATGTCACGAAGGATTTCTATTCGTCGGGAGCGATCGCGAGGGGGTGGCCATGAATGAATGGCCGCCCCCTCATCCCGGATCGCTCACGAACGAATACCGACTGCCGCAGGCACCGGGCGGGGGCCCGATCGGGCCCCCGACCCACGGGAAGGCAGGGACGTACAGGTACGCCCATATGCCTGCCCATGCCATTCTGTCGACGTACATCGTCGTGCCGCGGCCGGGAAGTGGTTAATGGGTGGTTCATAAATGTGATCTTTTGATCCTAGCTTAGAATCATATGTGTGAGATGTGGCCTGGACAGGAGTGAGACTGAACGTCTCTCCGAGCAGCTCCAGCATCTCATGAGACAATCCTGCCTCCATCCTCTGTTTATCTCATCCAAATAATGATATACAGCTTCCATTTACATGGGGGAAGAGTCCGGATACACTTGATGGTGGTGCCGGCGGTTGTTTCTTCTGCTTGCCCATCCGCCAATAAAAATGAGTGTCACGACACGCTCGGGCCAAGATGGCCACCAACACAGCACCGTGCCTGATGCCAGCATCTACCCTGGATCTCTTCAGACACGCATCGGCACTTCTCTGCTGTCCTCCCCGGGAATACCTGATCCTCCGATCCTGATTTCACAAATCTCCAGCAAGAAAGGACTCGGTAGACGATGAAAGGGGGCCTACGCTGTCGGAGGTACTGAAAACCATCAAGGTAAACCACACTGTTTTATTGGGGAGGGTGACAGAAATTAAGAATGACTTTGCATTACTGAGACATGATGTACACAAACTGTGTGGTCTGGTCTCTGAGACCAAACGTTGCATTAGCAACCTTGAGGACACCGTTAATCCTCTTCTACCTAAGGTCAACACTGCTGGCAGGAAAATAGCTACGCTAGAAGACAAGGTGGATGACTTTGAAAACCACCTCAGAAGAAACAATCTGAGGCTGGTTGGTCTTCCTGAAAGTGTAGAGGGGTCTGACCCAGTGGCCTTCATGGAGAGCTGGCTGGAGCAGGAATTTGGCCGTGAGCTCCTGTCCCCATGTTTTGCGATAGAACAGGCGCATCAGGTCTCGGGCAGACCTCTCCCAGCACAATGGTGATTCATCTGTTGAATTACAGAGATCGTGATTCTATACTGCGAGCAGACAGATCAAAAAAGTCTTAAGATCAACAATGCGGTGGTGTCACTGTACCCGGATTACTCAGTTTCCATTTATAATCAAAGAGCACAGTACCAATCTATTAAGCAACAGTTACAGGAACACACTACTCAGTACTCTATGCTGTTCCCGGCCACTCTACGGATCGTCCATCAAGACAAAGTACACTTCTTCCAATCACCTAAGAACGCCATGGCGTGGTGGGAATCGTTGCCACAACCTCCTCGTGAACCCGCCTGATGGATGCCTGTCCCCTTTTGCTGCCAGTTTACTTGTTTTCCCTCCCTCCCTTCATGCAAGCTGTGAACACTACAGCCCCCCCCCCCCCTTGTTTCCCCCCTAGCTGAATTTAAGGGGATCAACCACTAATACTTTTCTTACAGGGGAGCCTGCAACCCTCATCTGCTGAGCAAGCGGGAGCTGCACTGAGGGAACTATGCTAATCCACACAATAGTGGAACTGTTCTTTTCACTCTAATTCATGGGTAACAGGTCATGCACACCATGCATGGCTCAAGATATTGGTATAAGACCATTCTGGTTCCATGAGAGTTGGGCAGGGGTGTTGCAGTCTTTTGAGAGCCTTTTGTTGTATGTATATCGTTTAGTTGTGGCATGTATGGAATCCGAAAGGATGTTTGAATGTTTGCTAACCTGTCCCACCTATAATACTGTGATTGTGACTAATCCCGAGGGGACAGCTCAGGGATCCCTTAGGCCTATTCTATCCTATTCTGTTCTGTGATAGTTTTATACTAAAACGGCTGAGGTAACCATCTGCTCATGGAATGTACACGGGCTAAACTCAAAATTCAAATGGGCATTGGTATTTGAACAGGTTAAACTGCTCAACCCACATATACTTTGTCTTCAAGGGACCCACCTGATGGGCTCCAAGGTTTTAGCTCTAAAGAAACAGTGGGTTGCACAGAACTACCAATCTACGTATTCTAATTATACCAGGGGGTAGCTGTTTTAATGCAAAAGGGACTCCCCTTTATATGTCATCAGGTGATCTCTGACCCCGAGGGCGAATATCTGGTGATACACGCCACGGTGCAAAGGACCCCTATTATTTTATCCACAATATACATCCCCCCGCCTGTCACAGTGTTTCCTGAACTAAGTGCTAAACTCTCCTCATTGCCATTATGCCCTACAATTATTCTGGGAGATTTTAACTCCGTATTACAACCGTCCCTGGATAGGTTGAAACCTCTAATATCTGAATCCAATTTAGTAAACTGTGTGAGGCATATGGATATGTAGTGCTAGCATTTTCAATACAGACACTATTATTTTTGTAAATTTAAGTTTGTCTGAAGCTGCAGTTTGTCTCAGAATAATTATGTCAATGTTCTGGTTTCTGTACCAGTTCAACTGGATTGTGCTAGTTTCCACTTGGCCGTGGGTGTCGCTGTCACCATCGGTAAGTGTTGGAAATGCAACAGGCTGAATGCATTGGGTACCCCTTTTACTCAGACACAGCCCAATGGGAGTGGTGTGTGTATGTATGTATCACCCGCTGTGCATTCTGGGTAAGGGTACTTAAGGTACAGCCGCCATATTTTTGGGGATTGTTATACCGACCTCATGGCCTAGGATGTGTGCTGTCTTTTCTCTGTCTCTGGGCCAGCTTGCCCGAGGCTTCGCAACTGAAGGGTAGGCCCAGAAGTCTTGAGGCCTACCGATCCATGGGTGGTCCTGTGCTGTCTTGCCTGCAAGGAGAAGCCAAGCGACTGGAGGATCCAGGGGAGGACTTTTCAGGAGCAGACCGAGCAACAAGCCTAGAATCTATGGAAGGGCCTGGAGACTCAGTTGGAGGATGCATCCCAGGTCATGTACCACACAGTATCGCCGGAACTGCTGAAAGAAACTGGTACTGTGTGGCAATTCTCTACTCTCACCATAAGTTGCTGGTTCTGTATTCCTGTGTCAGAGGATTGCACAACAATAGCTTTAAGTTAACAAGTCTGTGGCAGAGACTTTGACCGAGCAACTCATTGGCTTCTAGGTCAGTGAGAGAAGCATATCTGATGAGTGCTATTTCCAGCTCTGGAGCTGTTATCTGCTGAATCAAGAAACACCTCTAACCCGCAATTTCAAGGTACCTGAATCCCCTTAAATCTTCATCTTTCTACTGCAATTGTCTTTTCTTTAATAAAGCTTTGGAAAATGGACTGGAAGGGTCGGAGCCAATATTCTTTAACCAACTCTTTAGCGGGACCCCTGTGACGAACATAGTGGAAAGGTGAGGTAATGGTAAGCCCAATCAAGTACATAGTTACATGGTTACACCAGTTCAACCTGAGTAAGTATCTATAATTGTCCCTATCCCTGTAGATTGCACACTCACATCGGTCCCTACCCTCAAGGAGCCCACAATCCAAGGTCCCCATTCATATACTAGGGCCAATTTTGGACAGAAACCAATTAACCTACCTGCATGTCTTTGGAGTGTGGGAGTTAGGCGGAGGAAACCCATGCAGGCACAGGGAGAACATGCAAACTCCAGGCAGGTAGTGTCGTGGTTGTAATTCGAACCAGCGCCCCTTTTTACTGCTAGGTGAGAGTGCTAACCACTACACCACTGTGCCGCCATCAAATACCAGCAGCTCCTTCAGGGGTCAGTGCTACAGATATATGGCGTTGGACATTTCCCACAGTAAGGGTGTTTTCTTGTCAATCTAAATCATATGGTTCTCTCTCTAGGTTAGATTATGCACTAACCACTAAAGATCTTCTACCACTTGTCCAGATGATCACATATGTAGCCCAGACTATGTCAGATCATTCACTTATACAGGTTACTCTCACTTTTTGGTCTGGAGGCTCAGTCCCCTCCGGATCTCCACACCTGAAATACAAGAATCTATCCCGACAGATATGGCCAATTATTGGGCTTCCAACTCAGACACTGCTGCAACGGGACCAGTCTGGGATGCCTTTAACCACTTTGCACCCAGGCCAATTCTGAGATTTCTCTCCTACATGTAAAATTCCTAATTTTTTTGCTAGAAAATTACATAGAACCCCCAAACATTATATATTTTTTTAGCAAAGACCCTAGAGAATACAATGGCGGTCGTTGCAGCTTTTTATCTCGCACGGTATTAGCGCAGCAATTTTTAAAACACTTTTTTTCAGAAAAAAAAGTTCCATGCTTAAAAAAAAAACAGTAAAGTTAGCCCAATTTTTTTGCATAATGTGAAAGAGGAGGATACGCCGAGTAAATAGATGCCCAACATGTCACGCTTAAAAATTGCATACGCTCGTGGAATGGCGCCAAACTATTTAAAAATCTCCATAGGCGACGCTTTAAAATTTTTTACTGGTTACATGTTTTGGGTTACAGAGGAGGTCTACAGCTAGAATTATTGCTCTCGCTCTAACGTTCGCGGCGATACCTCACATGTGTGGTTTGAACACCGTTTTCATATGTGGGCGGGACTTACGTATGTGCGTTCGCTTCTGGGTGCGAGCTCACAGGGACAGGGGCACTTTCCATTTTTTTTATTTTTTTATTGTTGATTTTATTTTTATTTTTTTAGTTTGACACTTTAAAATAAAAAAAAAGATGACTTTTATTCCTATTACAAGGAATGTAAACATCTCTTGTAATAGGAATATGGCACGGTCGGACATATTTACAGTGAGATATGGGGTCAATAAGACCCCATATCTCACCTCTAGGCTGGGAAGAATAAAATAAAAAAAAAAAAAAATGATCCTGGCTTCCCTGCCAAATCAGCGCCGTTAATTTGAATACCGAGGCCGGGCGTGACGTCATAACATCGCGCCCGGCCTCCGATCGATCATAGAGACTCCGGGAACGATCTGGTCCACCGGAAATCTCTATGGTAACTGGTGGGGGCCGGCGGATCCTGTCACCGATGGAAGTGGTGAGTCGGTACAAGCACCGGAGGGCGGCGGGAGGGGGGGTCCCCTCCCGCCGCCCGTAAGAACAATCAAGCGGCAGAACAGCCGCTATGATCATTCTTATGGTGCAGGGAATCGCCGGCTGAAAACGCCAATATCTGAATGATGTCTGTGGCCTCAGGCATCATTCAGATATAACCACCGAAAGCCCATGACGTCAATAGACGTAGTATGGGCGCCAAGTGGTTAAAGGCAGTGCTGCGAGGCTCCTACATATGCCACATTAAACATTGTAGATTAACTGGGAGGGCCTTGCAGGCTGCTGTTGAGCAATCCCTAGAGGAGGCGAGATCCAAACATATGGCAAATCCATCCAACATAACCCGGGGGGGAACTGAGGCCCATAAGGCATTGCAACTACACCAGGTTGATGTTGCTTTTTAGTCATGATTACATCTGTCTGCAAAAATACATGAACATGGGGGAAAGAACGGGAGACTGCTTGCTTTTCTTGCCCATACTGAATACCTAGATAGCTCAATACCTGCCATACAGTTAGTCGACGGATATACTACCTCAGATCCTGTAACTATTAATCAGGAGTTTGCATCATACTATGAGAAACTTTATAGTGACCTACTACCCCACATGGAGACCACGTTCGCTGGGTTTTTCTCCTCACTAAGCTTCCCCACACTTAGTGACTCTCACAAGAACCTTTTAGATCAAGACATAATAATAGAGGAGGCTATTAGCGCTCTGTCGCCCTCCAAGACCCCAGGCCTAGATGGTATTCATTCTGCATGGTATCAAACATTAACCGAAATGATTGCCCCTAGAATACTAGCCATGTTTCATGCGTCATTGAAACAGGGAATTCTCAATCAATGAATGAAGCCTTAATTGTAGTTTTACCTAAACCTGGCAAGGCCAAGCTTCTATGTGGGTCATACCAACCAATTTCACTTTTAAATAATGATGCCAAAATTATGGCAAAAATACTGGCGATTCGCCTACAGAAGATAATACTATCTCTAATACCACCTGATCAGTCAGGATTTATGCCTGGACTAAATACCTTTGATAATATCAGAAAACTATATCTACATATTCATAGAGCAGCTAAAGATAAATGTAGTGGACTGATACTGTCATTAGATGTGTTGAAGGCTTTCGACACTGTCCGCTGCGCATTCCTATGGGAAACCATGTCAAGGATGGGTTTCGGCACACATTATGTGAGATGGGTTCGTCTTTTGTATGCAAGCCCTAAAGCTAGAGTTCGCACTAATAGAGATGTCTCCTCACCATTCTCACTAAAAATAGTTACTAGACAGGGGTGCCCCCTCTCCCCCCTTCTGTTCGGTTTTGCCATTGAGCCTTTGGCTCTGGCGGTGCAGCAGGCGTCGGGGATAGGGGGCATCCGTTGTGGTGCTTTGGAAGAGAAGATATCTCTATATGCAGATGATGTGCTTGTCCATCTTGATGAGTTTGGGGAGGTGTCTGGACTGAAGGCCGGGTGGGACAAATCCATAGTTTTCCCTATTGGTCCTCCTCTACCATATAATTACTTGAGTAAATCTAACATACAAACAACTCCATCCTTTAAGTATTTGGGTATTCAAATCCATAATGATCTTTCAAAATATGAGGACCTAAATGTTACCCCCAATATTAAATAGATGGACAAATTACAAACCTTGTCAACGCTCCTCCTGAACCTGATAGGTCAAATAAATATTTTTAAGATGATTTATCTACCAACATTTTTTATATTTTTTTTAGAGCTGCTCCAATTTATCTGCCAAAAAATGTATTTTTGAAAATGGAATCCTCAGTATCTTCGTTCATATGGAGTAATACCCAACCATGGATTGCAAAATCATCCTTACAAGCATCCAAATTGAAGGGAGGTCTTGCCTACCCACATCTGCATGGCTACTTTATTGCCTTCCAACTTACATATGTTTATGATTGGCTGCATACAGATCCACAGACCCCTTCCATAGCTCTTCTAGCGACATTTTATAGTCCATCTGTTTCTTTCCAAGATTAATTGCATAGGGCACTGAAATCTAGATGTTCTCGATGTTCCCCTACATATAATGTGGATTTATTGGCATGGAGAGAAGGGGAAAAAATGCTCATGACTATGGTTCTGGGGGGGACACCACTAACTCCTCTCTGGAACAATCATAGCCTCCCTGAGCTCTATGGTTATCCAGACTCACACTGGTGGACCCGCTTGCAGATCACTCATCTTTCCCATGTAATTAAAGGGAATACCTTTGACTCCTTTGAAAATCTAAGGGGAAATTATGGTATTGAACACAAATTCTTCTACAAGTATTTATTTCTCAAGCATGCCATTCGGGCTCTGTTTGGGTCGCTGTCGGTAGAGCTTGAGGAGTCTCCAATGGAAGATCTATTATCCTATTCTAATATTACTAAATTGGTAACTACCTTCTATGGTCGTCTTTCCAGGGCGGGGTAGACTAATTTCAAAACTCCTTTAGAAAATGGGTTTTAATAATGCCTGAATTACAGAAGGATGGGAAGAAGTCACTGAGGTCTGTTTTCAGGATATAATAAGTACAGCAGATCAATATATACAATTTAAGTTTATTCATCATTAGGGATGAGCCGAACACCCCCCGGTTCGGTTCGCACCAGAACTCTCGAACGGACCCCACGTTCGTAACGAACATTAGAACCCCATTGAAGTCTATGGGACTCGAACGTTCGAAATGGAAAGTGCTAATTTTAACGGCTAATATGCAAGATATTGTCCTAAAAAGGGTTTGGGGACCTGACTCCTGCCTCAGGGGACATGGGTCAATGCAAAAAAAAGTTTTAAAAATGGCTGTTTTGGCGGGAGCACTGATTTTAATGACGATTAAAGTGAAAAAAAAAAGTGAAATGTTCCTTTAAATATGGTGCCTGGGGGGTGTCTGTAGTATGCCTGTGAAGTGCCACGTGTTTCCCGTGTTTAGAACAGTCCCTGCACAAAATGACATTAAACGGAAATAACACCATTTAAAACTGCTTGCGGTTTTAATGTTATATCTGGTTCCTGCAATATGGTTGAAAATCATTCAGAAAAATGGCATGGGTAGCCCTCCCTGCCCATTACCAGCCTATTTGGGTCTTGTACACATATTAAGGGGAACCCCGTACCCATATTAAAAAAAGGAAATGCGTGTGGCCCCCAGGCCCTATATACTCAGAACAGCAGTATACAGGCGGTGCAAACAAGACAGGGACTGTGCAGGTTTGTTGTGTTAAGTTGAATCTGTTTGTAATTTTCAACTGGTACATTTTTAAAGTGTAGCTCCAGTCAAAAAAAACTATGTTTAAGCTTTTTGGAAAACATAGGGAAGGGTTATCACCCCTGTATAATTTGTTTTGTCGTCCATCTTTTTTCATCTCACTTGCTGCTGTCTGATGTTTGTAAGTTGGATGTTTGAAAGTAGGGGCCTGCCCTATATTCTCTGCAGAAATGGCGGAACAAGGTGTTGGTTTTGCCACAACATTGTAAGCCCTCAAAGTGACTCTTGGTGGGCGCTGGAGCGCCCTGCTGTGAACGATTATATCAAGAATTGTAATTACATGCCATTGTTGAACAGTGGTAGAAAAATTGACCTTTGGTGGTTGTGGTGCTGGTGCCACAACACTATAAGTCCTCACCGTTACTCTGGGTGGGCACAGGAAGGGGCCCTCCTGTGAAATATTATATCAAGAATTGTAATTACATGTCCCTGTTAAACAGGGGCAGAAAAAATGGGCCTTACGCACTGGTGCTGGTGCCACCACACTCCAACCTCTGCCATATACTCTAGTTTTATTGCAGGAATTAGCCCTGCTGCAAAGCATTGCATCAAAAATTGTAATTAAACGCCCCTGTTAAACAGGGGCAGACAAATTGGGCTGCTGGCATCACCCAGAACCAAAAATGTTCTTCCAACATATCAGCGGAGGAGGAAGAGGATAGACAATCAACATAACAGGACAGTCACTCAGCATCAGCATAGGCAGTCTTGAAGGGATGTGGTATTTAAAAAAAAAAATATTCGGTTACATCAGCTTCAGGTGCTTGGTAGCTGTGGGTGATCCAAGACTGATTCATCTTGATGAAGGTCAGTCGATCAACTGATTCGGTGGACAGGCGCACCCTGTGATCGGTAACAAAGCCACCAGCAGCACTGAAGGTGCGTTCCGAAAGAACGCTGGATGCAGGACAGGCCAGTAGCTCAATTGCATACTGTGCAAGCTCTGGCCAGTGATCCATCCTCAAGACCCAGTAAGCCAGAGGATTTTCAGTGGGAAAGGTGTCCAAGTCTGACCTTGCCCCTAGGTATTCCTGCACCATGTAAATTAGACGCTGGCGATGGGTGCTGGAACCAATCATACCTTGGGGCTGCGGACTAAAAAATTGTCTGAAAGCATCAGTCAGACGACCACCTTCTCCACCGCTCCTTCTGACTGATGCCTCAGCAACACGTTGTCCAGGACCAGGAGTTTGTGACCTCCCAGTCTCTGGGAACGCGTTGCACAGAGCTTTCTGCAAGGCCTCCCGGAGATGTCTCATCCTCTGCTCCCTCTGCGATGGCAAGATAAGGTCGGCAACCTTACTCTTGTACCGTGGATCAAGGAGAGTGGCCAGCCAGTAATGGTCCCTCTCCTTGATCCGAAGAATACGAGGATCCTTCCGCAGGCTTTGCAGGATCAGGGTGGCCATGCAGCGTAGGTTAGCTGAGGCATTCGGTCCGGAGTCCTCTGGGTCACTAAGGACAACATGATCCGCAGCTACCTCCTCCCAGCCACGTACAAGTCCATGTGTTTCTTGGGACTGTTAATCATCCCTATAAGACTGCTGATGCTGAGTGCCAGCCTCCACCTCCATGCTGACACAATCATCCTCCTCCTCCTCTTCCTCCTCCTCACCCTCTTCCTGTGTGATGGGTGGCACAGCAGGAACACTGTCTGGATAAAGGGGGCCTTGAGAGGCAAGGAAGTCCTCCTCTTCCTGCCTCTGTTCTGCCTCAAGTGCCCTGTCCATTATTCCATGCAGCGTATGCTCCAAGAGGTGGACAAGAGGTACAGTGTCACTGATGCATGCACTGTCACTGCTCACCATCCTTGTGGCCTCCTCAAACGGTGACAGGACAGTGCATGCATCCCTGATCATGCCCCACTGGCGTGGTGAGAAAAAACCAAGCTCCCCTGACCCTGTCCTGGTGCCGTAGTTGCACAGGTACTCATTGATGGCCCTCTGCTGCGTGTGCAGCCGCTGCAGCATGGCCAATGTTGAGTTCCATCTGGTGGGCATGTCACATATAAGGCGGTTCTTGGGCAGGTTCAACTCCTTTTGGAGCTCAGCCAGCCGAGCACAGGCATTAAATGATCGGCAGAAATGCACACAGACTTTCCTGGCCTGCTTCAGGACATCATGTAAGCCGGGGTACCTGCCCAAGAACCGCTGCACCACCAGGTTAAGGACGTGAGCTACACAGGGCACATGGGTCAGTTGTCCCTGTCGGAGGGCGGAGAGGAGGTTGGTGCCATTGTCGCAAACCACCGTTCCTGGCTTAAGCTGGCGTGGCGTCAACCACCTCTCGGCCTGCCCCTGCAGAGCTGACAAAACATCCGCCCCAGTGTGGCTCCTGTCCCCCAAACAAACCAGCGCAAGCACGGCATATCATCGTTTTGCCTGCGTACTTGCGTAGCCCCTGGAACGCCTACGGAGCACCGCTGGTTCTGAGGACAGAGCACTGGAAGAGGCCATGGAGGAAGAAGAAGAGGAGGGGGTGGAGGAGAGAGGTGTGTCACAACCAATAGTAGCATTTTGGAGGCGTGGTGGCGGAACAACCTCCAACACTACTGCACCTTGTCCTGCATCCTTCCCAGCAGCCAGAAGAGTGACCCAATGGGCCGTGAAAGACAGGTAACGTCCCTGTCCATGCCTGCTGGACCATGAGTCAGCGGTAATATGCACCTTACCGCTGACCGCCCTGTCCAGCGAGGCAAGGACATTGCCTTCCACATGCCGGTAGAGAGCCGGAATCGCCTTCCGTGAGAAAAAGTGGCGTTTGGGGACTTGCCACTGAGGAACCGCACATTGTACAAACTCACGAAAGGGGGCCGAGTCTACCAACTGAAAAGGCAGCAGTTGAAGTGCTAGCAATTTAGCCAAGCTAGCATTCAACCGCTGGGCATGTGGATGGCTGGGAGTAAATTTCTTCCGCCGGTCCAGCAGCTGGGGCAGGGACATTTGCCTGCTATAATCGGACGTGGATGTACCACTAGCAGAGTTCCCGGAAGCACTTGGCTGTGACACACCTAATTCTACACCTTCATTCCTCTCAGAGCAGGTTTCAGAGAGGACTGAAGGTCTAGTGGGGTTGGAGATGCCAGCTGATGAGGAGCAAGGAGAGGTCCGCTTTGTTCTTTGGTGTGGGTCTTTGAGGTACGCTTGCCAACGAGCTGCATGGCAGGTCAACATATGTCTGGTCAAGCATGTGGTGCCCAAGTGGCTGATGTTTTGGCCACGTGAGATACGCTTGAGACATATGTTGCAAATAGCAGCGGTGCGATCTGATGCACTCGTCTCAAAAAAGGCCCACACCAAAGAACTTTTAGAATAACGCGCAGAGGAAGTGATTCAGTCGGTGTGCTGCCCCAAAGCTGGCCCCCGGAGGGCATCCTGCCTCGTTGGACATGTGCCTCCTCCTCCTCCTCCTCCTCCTCCTCCTCCCTCCTTCCAGGCACCCACGTGGAGTCAGTGCCCTCATCATCCCCTCCCTCTTCATCGCTGTAGCAAACCTGGCAGTATGCTGCAGCTTGTGGAACATGACTGCCAGATTGCTGTGCTTCTTGAGCATCCTCTCTCTCTGCGCTCACGCTACTGCCTTCCTCTAGCTGAGTGTCATCATCAGAGCCCACCAAACACTGGGCATCCTCCTGGAGCATGTACCCAACACTGTGCTCAAAGAGTTCAGGAGACTCCTCAGGAGGACGTGGTGGGTCTAGGGAAGGAGTCACTGATGATGACATTGAGAGGAGGGAAGACGATGCGTTGGCAGCTGCTTTGCTACTGCCCTGAGACTGGGTGAGAGAGGATGAGGAGGATGAAGAGGGCTTGGTCATCCACTCTACCAAGTCATTGGCATGTTGCGGTTCAACATGTCCAGCTGCAGAAAAGAAGGACAAGCATGTCCCATGGCCACGTGCTGATGACAATGCACCGCGTCCACGACCAGCACTGTTGTCTCTAGACACAGAGCCTGCTTGCCCTCTTTTATCGGCTCGCGCCTGTCTGCCTCTCCTTGCTGGCCTTCCAGACATGGTAATGGCCTGAAGGGAGTTGGGTAAAACAGTAGTTGGGTAGTTTATA
The DNA here is from genome assembly GCF_037356315.1 of Lithobates pipiens. Classification (NCBI taxonomy): domain Eukaryota; kingdom Metazoa; phylum Chordata; class Amphibia; order Anura; family Ranidae; genus Lithobates; species Lithobates pipiens. Next base: position 227,203,008 of record NW_027507784.1, read on the forward strand.
TTGTGCTGTAGGCACACAACACCCACTAACTCCTGCAGATGCCTTTTTTATAGAACAGCAGAGTTAAATGGGGTATATACAGATGTATACTGTGCTGTGCTGGAAGCACACACAACTTCCAATAACTCCTGCAGATGACAATTGGGCCCAAATAGAGAACAGCTATGTAGGTGGATTATAGCGGTATGTACTTGGTACAGAGCACGCAGACAGCACGCACTATCTCCTGAGTGACACTACTGACTGCAAGCGCTATTATTAAAGATGGACCACTAGCTATATAAGTGAGGTGAATATCACGGTGTATACTGCGGTCAGGGCACGCAGACAATAACCAGAAAACAGCAGAGTTAAAGGGGTATATACAGATGTATACTGTACTGTGCTGTGCTGGAAGCACACACAACTTCCAATAACTCCTGCAGATGACAATTGGGCCCAAATAGAGAACAGCTATGTAGGTGGATTATAGCGGTATGTACTGGGTACAGAGCACGCAGACAGCACGCACTATCTCCTGAGTGACACTACTGACTGCAAGCACTATTGTTAAAGATGGACCACTAGCTATATAGGTGAGGTGAATATCACGGTGTATACTGCGGTCAGGGCACGCAGACAATAACCAGAAAACCGCAGAGTTAAAGGGGTATATACAGATGTATACTGTGCTGTGCTGGAAGCACACACAACTTCCAATAACTCCTGCAGATGGCAATTGGGCTCAAATAGAGAACAGCTATGTAGGTGGATATAGTGGTATGTACTGGGTACAGAGCACGCAGACAGCACGCACTAACACTACTGACTGCAAGCTCTATTATTAAAGCTAGATCACTAGCTATATAGGTGAGGTGAATATAGTGGTGTATACTGCGGTCAGGGCACAGACAGTAACCACTACACAAGAGCAAGATAGTAAATCAGCCAAAAACGATTGGTGTGTAACTGTGTTGAAGGTACACAGAACACCCACTGCTTCAGATGCTAACTAACACACTACACGAGGCCGCCTCAAAGGCGGCCTTATATAGTGTGGGGCGTGCACTACACAGCCTGAGCTATGATTGGCCACAGGCAGGATGCCTGTGGCCAACCATGGCTCTCCTCGCTGCTGGCGCTGCAATTGGCCAAGCATGCGGGGTCACAGTGCATGCTTGGCCAATCGTGAGCCAGCAATGCATTGCGCCATCGCAGTGCATTGTGGGCCACACAAATTTTGCCGCAAACGGCCCAAACGTTTGGAATTCGGCGAACGCACAAACGACCAATGTTCGAGTCGAACTTACGTTCGACTCGAACACGAAGCTCATCCCTATTCATCATCTACATTACACTCCAGCTTAGTTGAATCGCATGGGGTTAGGTACTAATGCAGTATGTCCTAGATGTAATTTGTATAATGCTGATTTATTCCACATGTATTGAAGCTGCCCCAGACTGGTATCCTATTGGAGGGACTTGTTCAACTTTTTTGACAATCAACTGGCTCTTCCGGTGCCCTATATGCCAGATGTGGGGCTGTTGGGCATTTTGAATGACTTTGTACACAGAGTGCCTGCCCAGACTCTAATTCAAATTGACCTATACTATGCATGTAAAGTGATACTGGTACACCCTCCAACATTACAATTTTTGTTTCATATTATTAATGGGGAACTTCCCAAATTCAAAATCATCTACAAGAGTAGAGCATGCTCCAAAAAAATTGTTAGTGTGGCAACCATGGATGGATGTCCCCAATTCCTATTGGGGTAAAGTTATAGCTTCCCAACATAGTTTTGTAAACATTTTGTGATCGAATAAGATGACGACAGGTTATATAAAATGTGAAAGAAAAAGAACTGTGGTAAAAGACATAAGCTAGGTGGTACTGTATCTATATGGGGTAGAGAAGAAATTTGTAACACAAGGAAATGGTGGTGGGACATAGGTTGGTATGAATGGTGTGTGTATGTGTTTATACGTGTGCTATTGTTTTGGTTGTATTTAAACCATTGGAAATGTACCTTCTAGATGGTTTACGTTGAATCCCCATCCCCAGGTTCACTAAGTTGGCTCTTAAGGAACGCATGTTATTGTTCCTTCTCCAAGAATACTAGTATATCAAGATGGTCTAAGTGACATCCAAACAATAGATTTCCTTATGGTAAATTTCTAGTGTACCCATGTGGATTGATATACTGAAATTTTGTATTGCTGAAAACTAAACACCTTTCAGAATCATATGGGTAGAGCGATTCTATTTTCTCTCACATGAGAGTAACAGTATATTTACTAAAGGTCTCAATGTCTTATAGCCAGGAAAGTACACAATATTGGGACAACGCAATAATGAGTATGAATAACCAGATCACTGTAATATGAAATGCATTAAAATATAATTCATAATAATACCAGATTTCATTTTAGAACACTTGCTGATACACTTTCTGGACAATTGAGTAGGGTGTTGCCTGTTGACCATGCCCCATATCACTGGAGTTTGCTGCCAGAACTATTTGTGCTCTTAATACTTTGTACACCTTCCCTCTCGAAGTAGTGGTGAGATACAGGCTAAATATACTGACACCTTTTTGCTCCCAAAATTATAGGGATTCGATTTGTATTGCTTGTATCTTAATATTATTTACAGTGCGCAGAGCAATTTATTTACTAAAGTTTTCTTACATAGTCTGCCTATGTTATATGTTGAAATTGTGTATGGGTAAATTAGGTATAGATCTGTATTGCAGCTATTATTGGTTTCCCAGGAAAATTGTCTATCGTCCACCCTACTTTAACAGATCTAGTGAATTTAGGACTTATTTTAACCAGTTGCCGCTGTCATCATAAGACAGCATCTCAAAACAGCCGCTCTCGCGTGCCCATCGCAGCCACGCCATGTTGCTAGGACACATCACATGTCCACAGCTCTTTAACCATGTGATCGGCTGTGTCCAATCACAGCTGGTCACATGTAAACACAGAGATGGCTCACACTGACAGTGTGTGGGGAGGCAAGCTGATCAGCGGCATCTCCACATGTATTCAGGGCACTGATCATCAGTGCCCTGATTACAATATAGTGCCAACAGTGTCACCAATCAGTGCCCACCACTGCCAATCAGTGCCCATTAGCGATGCATATCAGTGCCACCCATCAATGCCCATCAGTACCCACCAGTGCTGCCTATTAGTGCCCATAAGTGTGGCATATTAGTGCCACCTAATCAATGCCCACCAGTTCATCCTATCAGTGCTGTCTCATTAGTGAAGGAGAAAAAATACTTAGTTACAAAACTTACTGACAGAAAGAAAGTAAAAAAAATATATATATTTTTTTTCAGCATTTTTTTTTTTTTTTTGGAAAAAATAAACCCAGCAGTGATTAACCACTTCAGCCCCGGACCAATTGTCAGCCTAAGGACCAGAGGTCTTTTTACAATTTCGCACTGCACTGCTTTAACTGGTAATTGCGCGGTCATGCAATGTTGTACCCAAACAAAATTTGCGTCCTTTTCTTCCGACAAATAGAGCTTTCTTTTGATGGCCTCTGTGATTTTTATTTTTTGCGATATAAATGGAAAAAGACCGACAATTTCGAGAAAAAAAGATATTTTCTACTTTTTGTTATAAGAAAAATCGAATAAACTCAATTTTAGTCATACATTTAGGGCAAAATTTATTCAGCCACATGTTTTTAGTAAAAAAAAATGTCAATAAGCGTATATTTATTGGTTTGCACAAAAGTTATAGTGTCTACAAACTAGAGTACATTTTCTGGAATTTACACAGCTTTTAATTTATGACCACCTATCTCATTTTGAGAGGTGCTAAAATGGCAGGGCAGTACAACCCCCCCCCCAAATAACCCCATTTTGGAAAGTAGACACCCCAAGGAAATTGCTGAGGGGCATGTTGAGCCCATTGGGACTTTTTGGGAGTCTGACTTTCGGGGTGCCATATGCGGCTAGACTCCCAAAAAGTCCCACATATGTGGTATCCCTGTACTCAGGAGAAGCAGCAGAATATATTTTGGGGTGCAATTCCACATAGAACTATGGCATGTGTGAGCAATATATCATTTAGTGACAACTTTTTGTAAACTTTTTTTTGTCATTATTCAATCACTTGGGACAAAAAATATATATTCAATGGGCTCAACATGCCCCTCAGCAATTTCCTTGGTGTCTACTTTCCAAAATTGGGTCATTTGGGGGGGTTTGGTGTTATTTTGGCATTTTATGGCATTCAAAACTGTGATAGGTAGTGAAGAGTGAAATAAAAAAAATTGCACCCTTAGAAATCCTGAAGGCAGTGATTGGTTTTCGGGGTGCCGTAAGTGGATAATCACTGCCTTCAGGATTTCTAAGGGTGCAAATTTTTGATTTCACTTCTCACTACCTATCACAGTTTCGAAGGCCATAAAATGCCAAAATAGCACAACCCCCCCCCATGACCCCCCAAGCTATTTACTGAGAGGCATGTTGAGTCCATGAAATATTTTATATTTTGCCACAAGTTGCAGGAATATTACATTTTTTTATTTTTTTTTTGCACAAAGTTGTCACTAAATGATATATTGCTCACACATGCTATGGGCATAAGTGAAATTACACCCCAAAATAAATTCTGCTGCTTCTCCCGAGTATGGGGATACCACATGTGGGGGATTTTTTGGGAGCCTAGCCACGTACGGGACCCCGAAAACCAAGCACTGCCTTCCGGATTTAAATATAAAACTCTACCAAAAAAAAACTGTTAGTGATCGCAGGGATCAGGCCTGACTCTGCGAACGCTGCAGTTATGTGTTTAGCGTTTTGTAAGTGACAGTGATCGATCAATACTGCACTTGGGTGGAGGGGCAAAACGCAGGTGCTAGCAGGTATCTGGGCTGATCCTGCTAACATTGCGTTTTTTTTGGAACCCTAAACTGCTGGGGACGCTAGTATAGATCTGATCAGATATTGATCTGTTCACATTCTATACGACTACGGGAGGTTTATGCTTTGCGCGTGGGTGTTAGCGGTACTGGCACTAACCTAGTGCTGCCTGGGGCGATGCAGATCCTGACCCTAAAACCTAATTGATATCACCCGCCGGGTGATCAGGGGGTTAAACCTTTATTGGGTAATAAATGGTGGGTGCCCTGATGCTATAAAAAGCAAACTAACTAACCAGAGTCATCCGAAACACTTATACGGTGATCACTGGTGAAAGGGTTAACTAGGGGCAATCAGGGGGTTAACATTTTTATTAGGTAGTATATGGGGGTCCCTGGCACTATATAAAAACCTGACGGGGAACCTAAATAACTAACTGGCTAACCAGCGTCACCAGTGGCACTTATACGGTGATCGCTGTGGAAAGGGTTAACTAGGGGCAATCAGGGGGTTAAAACCATTATTGGGTAGTATATGGGGGTACCTAGCGCTATAAAAACCTGGCAGTGAACCTAAAAAAATAACTAGCTACCTATCGGCACCAGTGACACTAATGCAGCGATCAGAAAAATGATCGCTTTAGTGACACTGGCAAAAGGGGGTGAAAGGGTTAACTAGAGGCAATCAGGGGGTTAAAACCATTATTGGGTAGTATATTGGGGTACCTAGCGCTATAAAAACCTGGTGGTGAACCTAAAAAAAAATAACTAGCTACCTAACGGCACCAGTGACACTAATGCAACGATCAGAAGAAATGATCGCTTAGTGATACTGGCAAAAAGGGGGTGAAAGGGTTAACTAGGGGCAATCTGGGGGTTAATTACCGTTATTGGGTAGTATATCGGGGTACCTAGCGCTATAAAAACCTGGCGGTGAACCTAAACCTATGTTGCTAAGATAGAGGCAGCACATGGCAGGAAAGGTGCACGTAAGAGGCCCCTGCCCCCCCCCCCCCCATCCTCTGGGGAAAGCTCTGATGCAGAGTCAGGCCCTGCTGCGGCTGCAGACCCCTGCTCTGACCTATCAGACTTGGCTGACCAGGACCGTTCGGACAGTGAGGATGATTCCCCGTTCGGGTCCAGGCGCAACAAGGTGCTTGTTGGAGCACTTATCACAGCTGTGCGTGATACTCTGAAGATTCAGGGGCCAGCGGATTCCTCTGCTGATGTACCGGTCCCTTTTGGATCCCTCAAGCCAGCACGTTCACCTAAGGTGTTCCCGTATTTGACTTATTTTGACAAATTCATCTGGGGTTGCCCGCAACGGACCTTTTCAGTCCCCAAAAAGTTACCCCTTTGAGGAAAGCCTTCTCGAAAAGTGGTCGGCTCCTCCGGTCGTGGACCCCCCATTATCTTGGTTAAATAAAGTAACCACAATCCCGGTTGAGGGGACTCCTGTATTCAAGGATCCCACAGACAAGAAGGCTGTGGCAGTGGCTCGTTCCTTCTTTACGGTTGTGGGGTCAGCCGTGCGACCTGTACTGGCATCCGCACTGGTATCGCAGACACTGACTGAGTGGGCAAAACTTTTGCACTGCGAATTGGGGGAGGAGAACACCTCTCCTGTCTGCATGGAACTAGCAGACCAACTAGTGCAGGGCCTTAAATACGTTTGTGACACGGCCCTGCATACTCTACCCCTGTTATCCAAGGCTTCAGTGTCAGCTGTGGTGCTGAGGCACCTCATTTGGCTGAAATGCTGGTCTGCTGACCAGGCATCCAAGAAAGCTCTGACGGATCTTCCCTTCCTTGGTGACCGGCTCTTTGGAGCCCTGTTGGATGACATTATTAAGAATGCCACGGGGGTAAGAGTACACTACTCCCACAGGCCAGGAAGGCAAAGGAGCCACGCCGCAGGCAAGGGCCCTCTTTTTCCGCTCACAATCGGCTTTTTCGTCTGCCCGGTGCTTCGGCAAAACACCCCCAGCCCAACAGGACACCCACGGATGGTCAGAAGCATCCCTGGAACCACAAACTTAACTAGCCTGCGAACAACAGTGCTACCGCATGAAGGTTTGCCCCCACCCACTTTTCCGGTGGGGAGTTGTCTTCGGGAGTTTGCAGCCCGATGGACCTCTTGGTTATCTGACCAATGGGTCTGGGATCTGATTTCCACAGGCTACAAGATAGAGTTTCTCTCTTGGCCACCAAACAGATTCTTCCCCTCCAGCATACCCGTGTCCCCGGTTTGCCGGAAGCCCTGTTAGGGGCGGTGAGATTTTGATGCAGTGGGACAAATCTCCGTTGTCCCTGGATCGACAGATCCAGGTGAGCCAACCAGTCAGGGACTCCCTGATCTGGTGGTTGAGCTCCCCGGCGATTCAGTCTGGGAAATCGTTCCTTCCTCTGACATGGACGATGATCACTACGGATGCCAGTCTGTTCGGTTGGGGTGGAGTGATGGGGATTCAGTTGGCTCAGGGCCTCTGGTCGGCGGAGGAATCCAAGTTGCCGATCAATCTGCTCGAATTGAGAGTGATCAGGCTGTGCCTCCACACACAGTCGATGAGTCTTCAAGAGCGTCTGATCAGAATACAGTCAGACAATGTCGCGGCTGTGGTGTACATAAATCACCAAGGAGGATCAAGAAGCTCAGCTGCTGCTCGGGAGGTCGCACACAGACTTCGGTGGGCAGAGCGACACGTACCAGGCCTTGTTGCCCATTTACATCCCAGGGATGGAAAATTGGCAGGCGGACTATCTGAGTCGACAGATGCTGGGCCCAGGAGAATGGGCATTGGATCCAGAGATGTTCATGCTGCTGTGCCTGAGGTGGGGCACACCAGATGTGGATCTATTGGCCTCCCCTCTCAATCAGAAGGTACCGAGATTTGTGTCCAGGACCAGAGATCCGTGGGCAGACGCGTCAGATGTGCTGGTGGCTCCGTGGGATCAGTACCAGCTGATCTACGCTTTTCCTCCACTAAAACTGTTGCCACGCCTGCTGCGCAGAGTGGAAGCCGAGGGGATCCCAGTGATCCTGGTTGCCCCATATTGGCCTCAGTGGGCCTGGTATGCAGACCTGGTGCGTCTTGTGGCAGACGATCCCTGGCAACTGCCGTTGCGGGAGGACCTCCTATCTCAAGGTCCAATCTTTCACCCTGCTTTACCATCGCTGGCTTTAGTGGCATGGCTGTTGAAAGCCAGGTATTGAGGAACCGGGGACTGTCAGACTCGGTGATCCCAACTATGTTGAGGGCGCGGAAATCTTCTTCCAGGAAAATATACCATCATACTTGGAAGGCCTATATCTCCACGTGTGAGGAGAAAGGGTGGCATCCGCGCTCCTTCTCTATATCCAGGATCCTGCTGTTTCTTCAGCAAGGTGTAGACCAGAAGTTGGTGTTGAGCACCATCAAGGGGCAAATTTCAGCTTTGGCTGTTTTTTTCCAGTGACCCCTGGCATCTCACTCATTAGTGAGTACCTTTGTTCCGGTGGGTGCGACATGTAGTCCCTCCAGTGCATCCTCTGTTACCTCCGTTGGATTTGAACCTGGTGGTGTCAGCGCTTCAAAAGCCGCCGTTTGAGATCAGGGAGATTCCCTTGTTGACCCTTTCACAGAAAGTGGTCTTTCTAGTGGCCATCACTTCGGCCAGGAGGGTTTCGGAATTGGCTGCCTTGTCATGCAAGTCATCTTATCTGACCATTCACAGGGATAAGGTGGTGTTGCGTCCGCAAACCGTCCTTTCTACCAAAAGTGGCTTTGGCTTTTTATATCAATGAGGCTATTGTATTGCTATCGTTGTGTCCTATGCCGAAGCACCCCAAGGAGGGGACCCTTCACGCTCTTGATGTGGTTAGGGCTCTGAAGGTGTACTTGTCTGCCACAGCTTCCTTTCGGAAGTCAGACTCACTGTTTGTTTCAGTGGCTGATCCTAAGAAAGGCATGTCAGTCTCGTCGGCCACCATTTCCAGGTGGATCAGACAGATTGTAGTCCAAGTCTACGCCTTGAAGGGGCAGGTGCACCCCTTTCCAGTCACGGCCCACTCTACAAGAGCAATCAGAACGTCTTGGGCCTTCCGACACCAAGCGTCTGTCACTCAGGTGTGTAAGGCGGCGACCTGGTCGTCTGTCCATACGTTTACGAAGTTCTACAAGGTAAACTTCAGTGCATCGGCTGATGCTGATTTTGGCCGCAAAGTTTTGCAGGCACCCGTGTAGTTGCAATTGAGTTTTTTCCCTGGTTTTTCGGTTAAAACACAGTACTGTTTTGTTAATGCACTGTTGCATTACCTCTGCAATGTTGCAGTCTTGGGGATCTCTCCTGTTGAGGATACCCGGTTATATGGTGGAGTTTTTCCACACACTGCTGTTTTTGTGTGGGTTTAGTTTCACTAGTTCCCACTTGCCATGGTGGATGAAGTTTTTATGCTGTTTTTTCCCCAACCCTCATTTGTCACTGCTTGGGACGTCCCATTTAGTTACAGAGGAGCTGTGTCTGTCGGTGAATATAAGAGAAAATAGGATTTTTTGTACTCACCGTAAAATCCTTTTCTCTGTAATTCACCAACCGACACAGCACCCACCCCTCCTTTTTTCTACGTTATACTGCTTTTTGACGTACTTACTCAGTCATGCAACCCATATGAAATTGTTGTCCTTTTTTTCAAACAAATAGAGTTTTCTTTTGGTGGTATTTAATCACCGCAGTTTTTTTTTTATTTTTGTGCTATAAAAGAAAAGACAGAAAATTCTGTAAAAAAATGAATTTTTCTTTGTTTCTGGTATAAAATTTAGCAGATTAGTAATTTTTCTTCATAAATTTTGGCCAAAAATTTATACTACTGCATATCTTTGGTAAAAATAAGTACAAATTGGTGGATATTATTTGGTCTTTGTGAACGTTATAGAGTCCACAAGCTATGGTGCCAATATCAGAAAATTGATAACACCTGCAGGACTGATGGCCTATTTCAATTCTTGAGACCCTAACATGCCATAAAAGTACAAATACCCCCCAAATTACCCCTTTTTAGAAAGAAGACATTCCAAGGTATTTAGTAAGAGGCATGATGAGTTTTTTGAAGTTGTCATTTTTTCCCACAATTCTTTGCAAAATCAAGATTTTTTTTTCTTTTTTTTCACAAAAATGTCATAATATCAGTTTATTTCTCACACACAGCATATGCATACCCCAAATTACACCTCAAAACACATTCTGCTAATACTCCCGAGTATGGCGATACTACATGTGTGAGACTTTTACACAGCGTGGCCACATACAGAGGCCCAACACGCAGGAAGCACCATCAGGCGTTCTGGAGCACCCAGGACAATTCTGACATTTCTCTCCTACATGTAAAAATCATCATTTATTTGCTAGAAAATTACATAGAACCCCAAAACATTATATATATAGACCCTAGAGAATACAATGGTGGTCGTTGCAACTTTTTATCTCGCACGGTATTTGCGCAGCAATTTTTTTGTGCTTAAAAAACAAAAAAACATACAGTAAAGTTTTTTGCATAATGTGAAAGATGAAGTTACGCTGAGTAAATAGATACCCAACATGCAACTCTTCAAAATTGCACACGCTCGTGGAATGGCGCCAAATGTTGCTACTTAAAAATCCCCACGCTTTTTTTTACTGGTTACATGTTTTGAGTTACAGAGGAGGTCTAGGACTAGAATTATTGCTCTTGCTCTAACATCCGCAGCGATACCGCACATGTCTGGTTTGAACACCGTTTTAATATGTGGGTGGGACTTGCGTATGCGTTCGCTTCTGCATTTGAGCACATGGGGACAGGGGCACTTGAAATTTTTTATTTTATTTTTTATTGTTCATTTTACTTTATTTTAGTTTGACATTTTTTTCCCCAAAAATAAATTTTTTGATCACTTTTATTCCTATTACAAGGAATGTAAACATCCCTTGTAATAGGAATATGGCATGACAGGTCCTCTTTACAGTGAGATCTGGAGTCAATAAGACCCCGCATCTCACCTCTAGGCTGGGAAGCCTAAAATAAAAAAATAAAAAAAAGATCCAGGCTTTGATCGTATTGGCAAGTCAGTAGAAGCACCGGAGGGCGGCGGGAGGGGGGCGTCCCCTCTCGTCTCCTGTAAGAACGATAAAGCAGCGGAACAGCCTCTAGGATTGATCTTATGGTGTAGGGAATTACCGGCTGAAAAAGCTGATATCTGAATGATGCCTGTAGCTACACCCATCATTCAGATATCCCCGCACAAATTCAAGAACATCATATGACGGCTGGCCGGGTATTGCAGGATATCACCAACTATGGCTGGGTATTGCAGGGTACCTCTGAGTATGGCTATTTATGGCAGAGTATTGGCACAGTATTGCAGTGTATTGGCGGGGTATTGCAGAGTATTGGCGGGGTATTGCAGTGTATTGGCAGGGTATTGTCGGGTATTGCAGAGTATTGGTGGGCAGGGTATTGGAGGGTATTGCAGAGTATTGGCGGGTATTGCGGAGTATTGGCAGGGAATTGAGGGGTTAATTTTCCGTGAGCAACACTGTGTGCACTGCGGATGCAGCCCACAGCACTGCTTACACCAATCTCTTCCCCCTCCGCTGTACCGATCGGTACAGAGAGGGGAGGATGGGACCGGTGTCATAACATGACGCTGGTTTGTTTACAAGTGATCACTCCGTTGGAGCGGTCACGTGGTAAACGGCTGCGATGAGCGGCCGTTTACCGTGATGCTATTGCAGAGTATTTCAGTGTATTGGCAGGGTATTGCAGAGTATTGGCGGGTATTGCAGAGCATTGGCAGGGAACTGAGGGGTTAATTTTCAGTCAGCAGCACTGTGGGCACTGCAGATGCAGCCCATAGCACTGCTGACACTGATCTCTTCCCCCTCCACTGTACCGATCGGTACAGAGAGGGGGAGGGAGGGACCAGCGTCATAAGATGACGCCGGTTTGTTTACAAGTGATCACTCCGTCAATTGATTGGGCGATCACGTGGTAAACGGCCGCGATGAGCTGATGCTCTCGAGAGCATGCCCCAGGTGACGCGCAAGAGTGGAATTCTGGGAGGACGTCATATGATGGCCTCTCAGAGTTAAACAACCTCCCTGTAGCCGTCATTTGGCTATGGGGCGGTTGTTAAGTGGTTAAAAGTCTGACAAGTGAATAATTCCCCGTTTTGGACAACTAGGTGCCAACACAACTAAGCATGCTCAGACCTGCAAATTAGCTCTCATTTTAACTCCAGTGTCTTTATTTTTACCCGGTGCTATAGTAAATACCAATAAAAATAGATAAGATTGCGCTATGGACAAATTCTACCTGTTCACTACACAGGTTAGGAGAGAAACTAAATAAAATAAATTAAAATGAAATGAACTCAAGAGGTTAAAGCTGCCTGTGCTTGAAACCTGTCCCTAAAAATAGGAATAGGCTAGAAATCTAAAATGTAAATTAAGCTTTGGCGCTAAAACCTTTTTGTGCACTGTGGATATCAAAATCATATATAAGTGTGAAATATTCTATTATCACTGCTGATACTCTAAAGAGTTTAATGTGAACTAATGTGGAAATCTCCCAAAATCCACTATATACGTGATATTTATCAAATTGCGTGAAAAAAAAAAAAAAAAATAGGATGTGTGTCTGTTGACTTACAACTCAAAAATGCACATGTGTAGTAAAAAATATAGTGAATCAATCACATGAAAATAAACAATTAAAAATATTTATGTGCTTAGTAGAAAATCATATGCAAACCAATATCTGAAAATTCATATGCAAACCAATAATTATGCTCTATGTTCAAAATCCTCAAAAGTGACAATCAAAAAAGCATTTGTGAAAGTACCAAGAAAAACTAACAAAAATCTTATAATGTCCAACAGAATTTTTTTCAAAGTCGCATCATCTAGTTGCTGGAAAAACGCATGGAACTTTTGTCAAATGAGGAAGGTAGAGCAAGGTGACTAGTGCAGAAGGATTAAATGCATTCCTCTCCGGTGCGCCACTCTGTGTTAGGAAAAAGATATATATATGTGCTCACCAGACCAAAAACCCTCAATGGGTTAACCGAGCAGTCACAGTATGAGCCACTGTGCAGCTTTCTTTGGGCTCTGCTTCTGCTGTGCTGGGGGGATGTTTTACACTTTTCCTTCCGCAAATAGTCCGTTTAGCAATTATACATAAAAGGAAACAGAAGTACAACCATAGTGCAATACTGTTGTTTGAACGTTTTTGTTTATTTAAAAGTCAGGTTACTCACAATATCCAAAGAGACAAATCGCTTTAAAAATAAATGCGCCGGCGTTGCTGCTTGTATAACAGTGTAAGGTGCACGTCCTAGGCCACGCCCTACGCGTTTCGTCAGAGCGACGTCATCTGGAGCGATGACATCGCTCTGACGAAACGCGTAGGGCGTGGCCTAGGACGTGCACCTTACACTGTTATACAAGCAGCAACGCCAGCGCAGTTATTTTTAAAGCGATTTGTCTCTTTGGATATTGTGAGTAACCTGACTTTTAAATAAACAAAAACGTTCAAACAACAGTATTGCACTATGGTTGTACTTCTGTTTCCTTTTATGTATAATTGCTAAACGGACTATTTGCGGAAGGAAAAGTGTAAAACATCCCCCCAGCACAGCAGAAGCAGAGCCCAAAGAAAGCTGCACAGTGGCTCATACTGTGACTGCTCGGTTAACCCATTGAGGGTTTTTGGTCTGGTGAGCACATATATATATCTTTTTCCTAACACAGAGTGGCGCACCGGAGAGGAATGCATTTAATCCTTCTGCACTAGTCACCTTGCTCTACCTTCCTCATTTGACAAAGTTCCATGCGTTTTTCCAGCAACTAGATGATGCGACTTTGAAAAAATTTCTGTTGGACATTATAAGATTTTTGTTAGTTTTTCTTGGTACTTTCACAAATGCTTTTTTGATTGTCACTTTTGAGGATTTTGAACATAGAGCATAATTATTGGTTTGCATATGAATTTTCAGATATTGGTTTGCATATGATTTTCTACTAAGCACATAAATATTTTTAATTGTTTATTTTCATGTGATTGATTCACTATATTTTTTACTACACATGTGCATTTTTGAGTTGTAAGTCAACAGACACACATCCTATTTTTTTTTTTTTTTTTCACGCAATTTGATAAATATCACGTATATAGTGGATTTTGGGAGATTTCCACATTAGTTCACATTAAACTCTTTAGAGTATCAGCAGTGATAATAGAATATTTCACACTTATATATGATTTTGATATCCACAGTGCACAAAAAGGTTTTAGCGCCAAAGCTTAATTTACATTTTAGACTATAGTAAATACCGAAATGAGAGCTAATTAGAGAGCATTTTATAGAAGTGAAAATCTGCTCTAGTAAAGTCCAATGCAAGTTTTATCCATTGATTCTAATAGGACAATTGTAACTTTCACAAAAGAAAACCTTTTAATGTTGAGATGAAATGTATCTTTCTCTGAAATAAAATATCCTTTGCAACATTGTTGCTACTACATAACATATTTTGTTTTTAAGAATATTAGAACATGGAATGTTTTGATAAAATATATTTGAATCTGTCACTTTCACTTGTTACTCTCCATCTCACAACAATCTAAAAGTTAAAGTGAATCACATTTTTGTTGTGCTTTTTGTTATTTCCAAATATTCATAATTTGAGCCCAAACAATGTGATATGTATACCAACATCAGAAATCAAAATGTAATTCCCAAAAATGTGGGGGTACTATTCTACTCTCACCCACACAAACACCAAATATCACAGAATAAATCAAGAATAACAACTCTTGAGTAATGTAATTCCATCACCTGTCCAAAGAAATGTAGTATTTATGTGTTTTATGAGCATTTCTGTGTATGCTCCATGGCTTAGAAGTTAGAACTTCTGCTTAGTATCACTGAGCATCTGGGTTCAAATCTGCCACTTTATGTAGAGTAGTTGTCTTATCTCTTAGGTCCTATAACTATGTAGTATTTCTGTATAGGGGGTTCCACCACCATTGTAAATCTTGCCAGATACACTATTTAGCCAAAAGTATTGGGATGCCTGCCTTTACATACATGAACTTTAATGGCAGCCCAGTCTTAGTCCGTAGGATTACAAATTGATTTGGCCCACCCTTTGCAGCTAGAACAGCTGCTGGGAAGGCTGTCCACAAGGTTTAGTGTGTCAATGGAAATGTTTGATCATTCTTCCAGAAGTGCATTTGGGAGGTCAGGCACTGATGTTGGATGAGAAGGCCTGGCTTGCAGTCTCTGCTCTAATTCAGCCAAAGGGTGTTCTATCGGGTTGAGGTCAGGACTCTGTGCAGGCCAGTCAAATTTATCCACCCCAAACTTTCTCATCCATGTCTTTATGGACCTTGCTATGTGCGCTGGTGTGCAGTCATGTTGGAACAGGAAGGGGCCATCTCCAAACTGTCCCCACAAAGTTGGGAGCATGCAATTGTCCAAAATGTCTTGGTATGATGGTGCCTTAACAGTTCCCTTCACTGGAACTAAGGGGCCATGCCCAACCCCTGAAAAACAACCCCCCTCCACCAAATGATTTGGACCAGTGCACAAAGCAAGGTCCATAAAGACATGGGTGAGCGAGTTTGGGGTGGAGGAACTTGACTGGCCTGGACAGAGTTCTGACCTCAACACAACAGAACACCTTGGGGATTAGAGTGGAGACTGTAAGCCAGGCCTTCTCATCCAACATCAGTGCCTGACCTCACAAATGCACTTGGAAGAATGGTCAAACATTCCCATAGACACACTTCTAAACCTTGTGGACAGCCTTCCCAGAAGAGTTGAAGCTGTTATAGCTCCAAAGAGTGGGCCAAATGAATTTTGAACCCTACGGACTAAGACTGGGATGCCATTACAGTTCATGTGCATTTAAAGGCAGGCGTCCCACTACTTAGGCCAATATATTGTATATTGCTTGTGACACTGAGCATGATTCTGGACTTAGGGCTGGTTCACACCACAGAGATGCAGACACCACATATGAGGCTGCCTGTTGGCTTAGTGGGTAGCAATTTTCTCTAGCAGCACTCAGGTTGTTGGTTCAATTCCCCAACATGCTAATGCTTGTGTTGAAGTTTATATGTTCTCCCTGTGTGGGTTTCTCACTACAATCCAAAGACAGGCTGGCATTTTATTTGGCTCCTGTCGAAATAGTCTCTAATGTAAGAAAGTATGATGTGTTCCTGCCCATCAGGTGCAATCACTTAAGACATATATACGAAGAAACAGAGTGAAAGATACTGGTGGGCTTGTGTCAGTGTGTTAACAATACAACCTCTCTTATATAAAGGGCTGCAGTAGGGGGGTTTGTTTGGCCTGAGAAGGTCAGGTTTTTTTGCCTGCGAATTGTGGGGGAGAAGGAGGGCCTAAGAACAGGCCAGGATCTTCCTTACAGAGTGCTGCTCGGCCTCCTAACTCGCGATCGGGTATCATATACACCTCGGTTTTTAGTTGGGGGTGTTCTGGGGGGGCCCCTGGATAAACGAGAGGCCAAAGAAAAGAGGACATCACCATGTCGTGGGGTCTGATGCGTTTGAGAAATTCTATGAGAATCCAGGTGAAGCCTGAATAGTGTGGTGAAGTGAGTCTGAAGACTATCACTGTGGATGTTTTACAGAAGTTGCTGAATTTACAGGTCAGTGATATATTTGATCTCCAAGATTTTGTGGCCAGTGGTCAATATGTTTCTTTTCATACTGAGGATACCTGCCAAGCTGCATATGAGAATTGGGTGAAGGCGGATCTGTGAGGAAATTTGCTAACTAAGAAGGTGGATGTCAGTTTATTGTTTGATCCTGGATTGAAGACCATGACTGTACATTGTTATAATCCTTTTTTTGGAGCTGTAATTGGTGAGACAATTTTTGTTGCTCTATTCTGTGGGGGCTGATAGAGGAGAGAAGCTTTATAACCAGGATGGCATGTATAGAGGCAAACTGCATTTTAAAGTACGCATGAAGAGGGACGCATTAGGTTTTTGTGGCGTGTGTCACCCTCCCCCAGCATTTACCATTGCTGGAGAGCAGTGTACTGTTCTCTATTCTGGGCAACCCCGGTACTGCAGGGGGGTGCTTTCAGTATGGACATGTTTGTGTGGACTGCTCTTCTAAGCACTGCTGTAGAGTGTGCTTGAAGCCGGGAAAAAAAAAAAAAATGTGACCTGTGTGGTGCAGGGGAACATATGGTCAGAAACTGTCCGAAAATAGTAGGGAGGAAGATGTTCTCGTATGCGGAGGCTGTGCAGAGATGGCGGTTTACAGGGCAGAATGTGAGCCGAGAACCAGAGGATCAGGGGACTGAGCGGGCAGATGAAGGGGTGAGCAGGTGGCTGGCACGGAAGGTGGAAAGGCGCAATCCCCCCCAGATGCTAAAAACCCCGCTAGTAGCTCCAAGGAAGGTGTCAGACAGGAACTGCAAGGGAGTATGGGTAAAAGTGGAGTGAATATTAATCTGACAGAGGGGGATAATGAGATGCAGGTTGGTGAGGAAGAAGATGTGGCAGATGAAGGCATGGAGGAGAGCGGAGTGTGTGAAGAGTTGATCACTTTAATAAAACAGGTGGAGGCAGAGCAGGAGAATCAATATGTAGATGGAGGTTGGTGAGTGGGCTGATGATATGGAGGTGCTGGGGGTGAGGAGGGGTCAGGATCAAAAGACCTTTTAACCACCACTAAAAGACCAGGGTCTGAGTTGGAGTAGGGGAGTGAGACACAGAGAAAGAAGCCTAAATGGGACTTGTCTCTGGATTTGAGCCCAGGTGGCAGTGTGTGTGTGTACTTTCAAGTTTACGTATGAATTCACAAGTGTCAGATGTTTCAAATGAAATTGGGCTTGGCAAGGTTCTCATGCTATGTAATGTTTGGAGAATGAATCAGTTGATTCTCATATAAAAAGGTACAGTGAACGGAAGTGGAAAAGAGCATCCTGATGGAGGGGTTTAGTGTTTTCTGTAGGATTTATTTGATCCTTCTCATTGCTTTATCTATATGTAGTGTGAATGTGCGTTTGATTGGATCGGTCTATCGTCATGCAGCTGTTTTGTCTGAGTTGGCTAAGATTGAATGTGATGTCTTGTGTTTGCAAGAGTGTGGTTTGTGGTATGCTCCAGGCCATGGGGACTGTTCTTCAGGACCAGCGGTTTGGCCTTGTGCTGCAGAAAATAAAAGTGAAGGGGTGGGGGTGCTCTTTAAAAACCCAGAAATTAAAGTTGAATCACAGGAGGAAGTGGTGATAGTTCTGAGTGTAAGGTTTACCTACCTGGAAGAATCCTTTAAGTTGGTATGCATTTATGCACCAGTGCGGAAAACTGCCAGGATGGATTCGTTGGAAATTTTGAGGGTCCACCTTGTGGGGAGAGGAAAGACCATTGTTGCTGGAGACTTTAATCTTATTAGGACTGCTGAAGATAGAGTAGGCCAAGGTGAAAGCCGGACCGATGTCACCAACACAGCTTTTAATGCAATTTTGCAGGATTTTTATTTGCAAGATGGAGCGGTTTGCTTCTATGGAAATGGTAAAGCCCCCACAACTTTTTTTTTCAGATACGGGAATTGTAAAATCCCAAATTGACTTTTTTTAGGTTCCAGGGCACTGAAGATCGCAGAGTGGAAACAATGGGAGGTGTCTTTCTCTGACCACCAGGTTTTGGTGGGAAAGTTTATTTTTGATCAAGATTTCAAGACTGGGAGGGGAATCTGGAAATTAAGTAATCTGCTATTGGAAGACCAAGGGATTTTGAGAAGTTTGCTCTGCAATACAAAGTGTGGCTGGGAAGGAAGGGGGATTTTGATTTCTTTTTTGAGTGGTGGGATTGGCTGAAGGAGCAAATCAAGCTCTTCTTTCTTCAGGCAGGTGTGAAGAAGGCAAGGAAAGAGAAACAAGAAGGGAGGGCTCAGCAGAATAGGTTGAGACGCCTGCTTAAATTAAGGCAGGGAGGCTGGGAGTTAGAAGAGGAGATTGGAAAGCTTCGGGAGGAGATAAAGAAAGCTTGGGTGATGAGAGGGAAGAAGCTAATCTTCCAAGCTAAAGTGAAGGACATGGAGGAAGGGGAGACATGTTTGCGGTTCTTGTTGAAGAAGCTATTGAGGGGACGCAATGCGATGAAATCAGTGATGGTGCAGGGACAGGAGGTGAATGGTGAGAAGGTGGTGGAGGCAGTGGAGTTTTATATGGATTTGTTTGCAGGCGGACATGGAGTAAGTGCTGAGGAGATGCAAAAGTATTGCGAGAAAATGGATGCAAGATTGTCTGAAGAGGATAGGTTTGGTATGTGTGGGGCTGTGTCTGAGGAGGAAGTGAGGCGAATGATAGATGGGATGAACAGGAATAAGACACCTGGGAAGGATGGGTTGACTGAGTTCTTTTGTAAAGCGTGGGAGGTGATGAAGAATGGGGTATGCGAGTTGGTGAGGCTGGTGTTTGAAGTGGGGGAGATGCCAAAGTCCTTAAGGGAGGGGATGATTACCCTCATCTATAAAAGGGCGACAAGAGAGACATTCGGAATTGGCGGCCAATTACACTGTTGAACGTTGACTACAACATTGTGGCAAGGTTGATTGCCGATTGAGTCAAGCTTGTGGTTGGCAAAGTGATTGGGGAGCAGCAGGTGTGTGCAGTGCCTGGTCGGCAGATTTCCGACAACCTATCGTTGCTGAGGGATGTCGTATACTACGCATAATCTAACAACTTGCCATGCCTTCTAGAGTCGATTGACCTTGAAAAGGCCTTCGACAAAGTCTCCCATCAGTTTCAGATTAGGAGGTCCTAGGGTTTTTTGGATCAGCTGATGAAGGTTATCAGAGGACTATGGAAAGGTGTCTCAAGTCAGGCTTTGGTCAACGGTACCCTAAGGGGGGGTATCCTTGTGATGTCTGGTGTTAGACAGAGGTGCCTCCTGTCACCTTTAATGTTCATCTGTGTGACGGAGCCATTACTGAGTGCAGTAAAAAAGGACAAGGCATTCAAGGGTGTGTTTGTGCCTGGCAGTGGCGGAAGGAGTGTGAAAGTGTTGGGTTACATGGATGATGTGTTGGTGGCTGGTGGAATGTCTGATGTGTGGCGTGGAAGATTGCAGGTGAGTCTGTTCTGCAGTGTATCTGGGATGAGTGTGAATTGGAGTAAGTGTCAGGTGTGTAGTGTGGGCTGTGAGGTGGAGGTGAATGAGGGATGGAGTCAGAAGGTGGAGAGGATGCAGGTGCTGGGTGTGTGTTTCAACAGAGGGTTGAGAGGAAGTCGTAATTTTTTAGAAGGTGACTGAGCGTGTGGAGGAAAAGTTGTCTATGTGGTGGATGCGTGAATTGTCCTGCATCGGGAAAGTTCTGATCATCAGTCAGTGATCCTTTTGATTATGTTGTATGTCTCTGTTATCTTCCCGCCTCCTGATGGTTGGGTGAGTAAGATGACGAGGCTACTGTTCTTGTTCTTTTGGGGAGGGAGGATGGAGAAGTGTGCAAGGGAGAAGATTACTAAACCAAGGGCCAAAGGTGACTTCAGACTT
The DNA here is from genome assembly GCF_037356315.1 of Lithobates pipiens. Taxonomy (NCBI): domain Eukaryota; kingdom Metazoa; phylum Chordata; class Amphibia; order Anura; family Ranidae; genus Lithobates; species Lithobates pipiens. The sequence goes on from NW_027507784.1 coordinate 227,223,421, forward strand.
TCAAAGATCGGGGACTTTTTGATGTTGCATTACTGGGTCACATTGGTAAGGACCCTAAGAGGTAACTGAATCAGGAAGGAGATGATGCAGTACCTTGGAGGAAGATTGTTTACAAGATGGGGACTCTACAGGTAGGCCCTGGAAAAGCCACAGGCATGGGTCGTTCCTCAGTATTTTTTTGGTCTTAACCAAGGTCTGGGAAGGATGGAGGTTGGGGGTTAGTGACAAAAAAACTTAAAGCTTGGTTTGCTGGGGAGATTTTTCCTAATAGAATACAGTACTTAAGAGAGAAAGAAAGTGTGCAAATTTGGAAGAGTATGAACACAAGAGGAGTGACTAACCGCCAAAGGGATATATCCTGGATGACCTTAATGGGGTGTCTGCTGACCATGAGTTTTCTGAAAAGTAGGTATTTGGTAAGATCGGAGTTGTGTCCAATGGAGGGCTGTGGAGGATGTGTTCCATGTTTTTTGGAACTGTGTCTTTGCTAAAGAAGTGCTGGGAAAGTTGAAGGGCTTCCTGAGGGAGGTGATGGGGTTGTTTTTGTAAGGGAGGAAATGGTGGTTCTGGGTTTGTGGAGATTGAAGAAAAATGCAGACAAGAAGGCGTGATGCTTTTCTGTGGTCTACAAGGAAGTAAATGTGGGATGTCAGGAATATATGGGTAGGAAGGAAGAGGTTCATCTCTGTAGAAGATACAGTGAGTTTGTTTTTGGCTAGGATGTATATTATCTTTTTGATGTGAAAGGGAAGGGGGAGGAAAATGCTGGAAGATATTGGAAGAGGGATACATGGAATGTCTCTTGATGTATTTGCATAATTATTAAGATGTGCACTGTATTCTTTTGTTTGGTCATATGATGTGGAGGAGGCAGTCACTAAATACTGACAGTATATGTGTGATGTTGTCCACTCACTGAGACCAAAAAAAAAAGTGTGGGAAAGATTTTGTGCAGATTGAAAAACGCCCAACTAGGGCTATTTGTTTGCTGAAATTCTTGTGCATTTTTTCCATCAAAAGTGGCTTTTTGTGGCCATGCCGTCAATGTTGTGTGTGTATTGTTCCTGTCTGACCATAGAAACATGGTTTGGGATCATGTACTGACCTACTCTTTGATTTCATTGCTTAATCATGTACACAGAAATGCAGCTTCCAGCAGAACATGGTCACCAATGTATGTACGGATTGTGAGGTGGTGGTGGGTGTTAGGTTTTGAATAAGTGTTTTTTTTTTTAATATTTTGTTGGAATGCTTTGTAAGAGTGACTTAAGTATATTTCTATAATCTTGCAGATAAAAATGTGATTTGTTGCCAGTTATACGCTGAAAGTAAAGCTGTGTCCACTCTAAGGTTTAGAAACATTTTAGATTGTAAGCTCCTATGAGCAGGGCCCTTAAAATCCAATTGCTAAATGTTTTGCTAAATGTAGCAACATATATCCTGTAGAATTTTTAATTTTATTTAAGCTAGTAAATGTACATAATTTTGTTTCTGCTGGCAAAATAAAAATAGGTTTATTGAGCTTGTTTGTGTGTTTTATATATTTTTTCTCTTCTTTCTTTTAGTTTTGAGGAAGAGCAATATCTTTTTATCTTATTTCTATATGTATTTGTGCACAAAAAAAACTAGTCTCTTCGGCCTGGTTCACATTGATGCTACTTTGATATTGGGCTACTTCACTTGAAGTAGTCTGATTTCAAAGTAGGAAGGTCAGTGTGATTTAAGGTGCTACATGATAGACAGCTGTGTGGCTTCATGCAGATTTCTATTGAAGTCACAACTGAAATCAGCAAAAGTAGCGCAGGAACTGCAAAAGGTAGGTGCGGCACAGCAAAATCGGCATTGCATGGATTGGAACAGTGCCATTGCCACTAATAGGCTGTGACTTGTCATGCAATTTGATGTCTCAAATTGCATGACAAATCGCTCCAATGTAAACCTAGGCTTCAGCACACCTGCAATTAAGTGATAAAGGTGGAATATATATACATATAGACAGTATTTTTATATCTATTGTGAGGGGGTTCGCTCGGTAGCGGGTGTGTGTGACCCCCTGGATGGGTTCACAACACAAAGTCAGGCACAGCAGACAGCGGTGTAGGTGCAAAAAAACAAAAGGTCCGGTTTATTTAGGCTACATGCAGTGATACATATAACAGCCAAACAAAATAAAACAAGAAAATAAATCCTGGTCAGCTTGACCTCTAACTACACACGTAGACTCCCTGTCTAACAACTGGGTGCAGCCTTGTGCTGCCCCAGTCCCTGTCTCTATTGTAGGGGTTTGCCACACAGGCGTTAACTCACCGCACAGAACAGATCTCAGACTCCCCAGTCTATACACACAAAACTGGTTCCAGGATGGAGCACCTCCCTATGCATGCTGGGGTTTTTTGTAGAGGTCTTAATGAGCCCACTTACTTCAGCTGGGCTCATTAACTCTTCCCCTCTAATTGTAAAAGTCTGCATAAAGCCTGAATCTAGGACACACATATTTCCCATCCTGAATACAACCAGGTGATTTTACCTGCGTGCTGCCACACTATCTATCTATCTATCTATCTATCTATCTATCTATCTATCTATCTATCTATCTATCTATCTATATATATATATATCTATCTCTATATCTCTATATCTCTATATCTCTATATATATATATATATATCTATCAGAGATATATATAAGACATGCAGGTAGGCTAATTGGCTTCTGTCCAAAAATTGTCCCTAGTATATGAATGGGGACCTTGGATTGTGGGCTTCTTGAGGGTAGGGACTGATGTGAGCATGCAATGTACAGGGATAGGGACAATTGTAGACACTCACTCAGGTTGAACTGGATGGACTGGTGTCTTTATTCAACCTTACTAACTATGTGTATATATATATATATATATATATATATATATATATATATATATAGATAGATAGATAGATAGATAGATAGATAGATAGATAGATAGATAGATAGATAGATAGAGAGATATATAGATATATAGATAGATAGAGAGATATATAGATATATAGATAGAGAGATATATATATATATAGATAGAGAGATAGATAGATATATAGAGAGAGAGATATAGATCTCTCTCTCTCTCTCTCTCTCCCTCTCCCTCTCCCTCTCCCTCTCTCTCTCTCTCTATATATATATATATATATATATATATATATATATACATAATCTCTATCTATATAGATATATATATATAGATCTCTCTCTCTCTCTCTCTCTCTCTCTCAGACATTATATATATATATATATATATATATCACTATATCTCTATATATCTATATATATGTATGTCTATATATCTATATATATCTATATATATATATATATATATATATATATATCTATCTATATCTCTATATATAGATCTATCTATATCTCTATATATAGATCTATCTATATCTCTATATATATATATATCTATATCTATATATATATATATATATATATATATATATATATATATATATATATATATATATATATATATATATATATATATATATATATATATATATATATACACAGTGCCTTGCGAAAGTATTCGGCCCCCTTGAACTTTTCAACCTTTTGCCACATTTTAGGCTTCAAACATAAAGATATAAAAATTTTATTTTTTGTGAAGAATCACCAACAAGTGGGACACGATTGTGAAGTGGAACGAAATCTATTGGATAATTTAAACTTTTTTAGCAAATAAAAAACTGAAAAGTGGTGTGTGCAAAATTATTCGGCCCCTTTACTTTCAGTGCAGCAAACTCACTCCAGAAGTTCAGCGAGGATCTCTGAATGATCCAATGTTGTCCCAAATGACTGATGGTGATAAATAGAATCCACCTGTGTGTAATCAATCTCTGTATAAATGCACCTGCTCTGTGATAGTCTCAGGGTTCTGTTGAAAGCGCAGAGAGCATCATGAAGACCAAGGAACACAACAGACAGGTCCGTAATACTGTTGTGGAGAAGTTTAAAGCCGGATTTGGATACAAAAAGATTTCCCAAGCTTTAAACATCCCAAGGAGCACTGTGCAAGCTATCATTTTGAAATGGAAGAAGTATCAGACCACTGCAAATCTACCAAGACCTGGCCGTCCCTCTAAACTTTCAGCTCAGACAAGAAGACTGATCAGAGATGCAGCCAAGAGGCCCATGATCACTCTGGATGAACTGCAGAGAACTACAGCTGAGGTGGGAGAGTCTGTCCATAGGACAACAATCAGTCGTACACTGCACAAATCTGGCCTTTATGGAAGAGTGACAAAAAGAAAGCCATTTCTCAAAGATATCCATAAAAAGTCTCGTCTAAAGTTCGCCACAAGCCACCTGGGAGACACACCAAACATGTGGAAGAAGGTGCTCTGGTCAGTTGAAACCAAAATCGAACTTTTTGCCCACAATGCAAAACGATATGTATGGCGTAAAAGCAACACAGCTCATCACCCTCAACACACCATCCCCACTGTCAAACATGGTGGTGACAGCATCATGGTTTGGGCCTGCTTTTCTTCAGCAGGGACAGGGAAGATGGTTAAAATTGAGGGGAAGATGGATGCAGCCAAATACAGGACCATTCTGGATGAAAACCTGTTGGAGTCTGCAAAAGACCTGAAACTGGGACGGAGATTTATCTTCCACCAAAACAATGATCCCAAACATACAGCAAAATCTACAAAGGAATGGTTCACAAATAAACGTATCCAGGTGTTAGAATGCCCAAGTCAAAGTCCAGACCTGAATCCAATCGAGAATCTGTGGAAAGAGCTGAAAACTGCTGTTCACAAACGCTCTCCATCCAACCTCACTGAGCTCGAGCTGTTTTGCAAGGAAGAATGGACAAGAATTTCAGTCTCTCGATGTGCAAAACTGATAGAGACATACCCCAAGCGACTTGCAGCTGTAATCACAGCAAAAGGTGGCTCTACAAAGTATTAACGCAAGGGGGGCTGAATAATTTTGCACGCCCCGCTTTTCATTTTTTTATTAATTAAAAAAGTTTAAAAAATCCAATAGATTTCGTTCCACTTCACAATTGTGTCCCACTTGTTGGTGATTCTTCATAAAAAATAAAAATTGTGGCAAAAGGTTGAAAAGTTCAAGAGGGCCGGATACTTTTGCAAGGCACTGTATATCTCTCTCTCTCTCTCTCTCTCTCTCTCTCTCTCTCTCTCTCTCTCTCTCTCTCTCTCTCTCTCTCTCTCTCTCTCTCTATATATATATATATATATATATATATATATATATATATATATATATATATAAAATCATTTTTGCAGGTAATGAATTCAGCTGGTGGATAGCAGTGTTTGAATGTGTCAGCTCTGGTTCACATTGGTGCGATTTGACGTGTCAAATCGGTGGCAACTGCACTGTTCTAATTGGTGTGACTTTGGGGTGCAATTTGTATTGAGATCAGTGCAGAAACCTGCACAGATTTTACGTTGCTAGAATTGTGATCTTTTTATTCCAAGCAAAAAAAAAATGCGATTCTCATTTTGGCCAGAATCGTGCAGCTCTAATATCTATGCAACTTCACCCATGTTCACATAGCTCTGAATTGACATGTCAAATTGCAGGCCAAATTGCCGCCCATTGACGGAAATGGAACTGTCCAAATTGGTGCGACACCGCAACGATTCCCAAAAGTAGTTCCTGCACTACTTTGGGTGAATTCAGGGGCTGATTTCTTACATCCCAACTTTTTGAGATGAGTATAAGGGACACCTATTAGCAAAAGTAGGTAGGCATAGGGCACACATCCTAAAACACCTTCTTAAAAGGAGAATTATTTAAAAAAAAAAGTAAAAAAAAAATGATATAATAAATATATATATATAGAAAGGCCAGTATGGTGGCCTGAAATTATGGGAGGAGCCCGGTGGAGTATATAACCAGCCGTCCGCCCGTCTTCCTCGTCGGTTCCGGTGCGCGATACCTGATACGTCAGATATCAAGGGCCGACTATCCTAGACCAGACGCAGTGAGCCCGTTCGTGAGTTCCCGCGTTGTTCGTCTCCGTCTTGACCGTCTTCCCGTTCATCAGCGTCCGTGGGTTTCGCCGTCGGAGTGCCGTCTTACCCATCGAATTTGTCGTTACACGTCGGGCCGGCTGTCGCAGGTAGGGCTTCGGCACCCCCTTTTCGGTTCATGTATTACGATGTCCCATCAACATTCCCTGAACGCACGAACCGCTTGGATGTTTTACTTTGACTCTCGTACTCATGTCACTGTTTCTACTTTCGATGTAGTCGTTATCACCTTCGGTCGATCACGCCACGTCAGGCGATTCATTCGCAGGTACGACATTCGAAACCGTTCGACTCCCCGAGCATTTCTATTAGTATCGGTCGAATCGTTCGACTCACAGCCGACTGCTTGTTACGAGAAAAGCAAGCAGTCCGCACGTATCGGTTGGTCTGCTCCAGTTCGAATATATCTCATCATTCATGCAGTTGTGTTATGTACTCGTTTCATCTCATGTCAAGTCATTTCAGTCCCACTCATTTATACCGTTTCAAATCATTTCTGTCACTAGCCGCGCTCCGGCGCGAATCCTGTCGCACCTCTGGTGCACCGATTCGCTTTGAAGTGCCCCAGGGTTCGGCCTCATTTCTGTACATGCTCCAGAGACTGAGTCACTCGCAGGTTCACGCACGGTCCCTGATTCTTGTCTTTTGTCATGGCATACCATTTCTGTCACTTATTACGCTCCAATTCGAATCCTGTCACATTCTTCTATGCACCGATTCTTCCTGGTGTGCCCAGCTGCTACGCCTCATTTCAGTACATGCTCCAGAGACGGATTCTTTTTTCGTAACCTGCAGTCCAGTCGTTGAATCCGGTCTCTGTCATGGGATATCATTTCTGTCACTTATTACACTCCAATTCGAATCCTGTCGCATTCTTTTATGCACTGATTCGTTCTGGTGTGCCCAGCTGCTACGCCTCATTTCAGTACATGCTCCAGAGCCGGATTCTTTGTCGTAACCATCAGTCCAGTCGTTGAATATTGTCTCTGTCATGGCATATCATTTCTGTCACTTATTACGCTCCAATTCGAATCCTGTCGCATTCCTTATGCACCGATTCGTTCTGGTGTGCCCAGCTGCTACGCCTCATTTCAATACATGCTCCAAAGACAGGATTCATCTGTTTGGTTCAAGGGCTCGTCCTCTGATTCTTGTCTTTGTCATGGGTTTTCATTTCATTTTCACCTATCACGTTCCGGTACGAATAGTCACATCTGTGTACCAAATTCGTCTCGGCGTGCCCCAGGAATGGCCTCATTTCAGTACATGCTCCAGAATCCGTTTCGTGCTCGGTCGCAAGTTGTGGCATGGCGATCCGGATCTCTGTCATGGCAGGTTCTCTCATTTCACTGTCACATACCGCTTCCCGGCTTGGGTCCAGTTGATTCTTCAATGTTTGGATGCCTGCCGGGGGCCTTGCTCCTCGGCCTCATTTCATTATAGATTGCCTCAAAAAAGAAAACACAGCTTTGTTTAGGCGTGTTATCGCTGTTTTTTCCACATACAAGCGTAGACTTGTTGCAATCGTTGCAAACACACATCCAAGCGTAGACTTCTCGCAATCGTTGCAAGCACGCATCCAGACATAGACTTCTCGCAATCATTACAAGCACGCATTCGAGCATAGACCTCTCGCACTTATTACTAGCACGCATTCGAGCATAGACCTCTTGCAATCGTTGCAAGCACGCATTCGAGCATAGACCTCTTGCAATCATTGCAAGCACGCATTCGAGCGTAGACCTCTTGCACTCATTACAAGCACGCATTCGGGCATAGACCTCTTGCAATCGCTGCAAGCACGCATTCGAGCATAGACCTCTCGCGATCATTACAAGCACGCATTCGAGCATAGACCTCTTACACTCATTACAAGCATGCATTCAAGCATATACCTCTTGCAATCGTTGCATGCACGCATTCGAGCATAGACCTCTGGCGATCATTGCAAGCACGCATTCGAGCATAGACCTCTTGCACTCATTACAAGCACGCGTTCGAGCATAGTCCTCTTGCAATCATGGCAAGCACGCATTCGAGCATAGACCTCTTGCAATCGTTGCAAGCAGGTGTCCAGGCACAACTTGTTGCAATCATTGCTGGCAGGCACTTCTGGCTTGCTCAATAGATTGCTTTAGGGAAAACCTGGATACCTTCCTAAATGTACGTTGTATTACGGGGTACTTATATTTATAGGTATAGTTGATCCAGGGAAAAAAATCCGATTGCCTCTCGAGGGGTCAGGAAGGAATTTTTTCCCCGGCTGTAGCAAATTGGCCTATGCTCTGTTGGGGGTTTTTTGCCTTCCTCTGGATCAGCTACGGGCGTAGAATTGGGTGTGTCGGGGGGTGTGATACCTTATTTATTTTTGATTTGGTTGGACCGGAGGGACTTCTGTCTTTTCCGGCCTGGCTACTCATGAAGCCTACCATAATTCCTTGCAGTCGTTGCAGGCACGAGTCCTGGCACAACTCCTTGCATTAGTTGCAGGCACGCATCCTAGCATAACATCTTGCAGTCGTGGCAAGCACGCATCCTGGGTAACATCTTGCAATCATCGCAAGCACGCATCCAAACATGCGTTCAAGCACAACTCCTGTAGTCTTCGCAGTGCACATGCGGTAACACGAACTGCTCACAGTCACTACGTATACATCTCCAGTGACAAACTCCCGGGCAATTGTCGCAAGCACATGTTTAAACGCAACTTTTAGTCATGCCAAGGCTCGTGACTTGGCATAACTTCTTGCAATCATTCGTTGGCAAGCACGTTCTCAGTGGCACACAAACTGGCTACACGTCATTTTCAGCAGCACTTAATTGGCCACTCGTCTCCTGTGGCTTTTCTTACAAACTACTCACTGTCGTCTGTCTATCCGTCTCTTCCTTAGGACAGTTGAGTTCAGCTTCCGTCCCGCACCAGGATCATGTTGTCACACGCAACTGGCTTCTTCCTGTAGCACGCCCAGGCTATTTTTAGCCAGCGTTCAGCATTTCTTATCCTTACAGTGCACGGAGAGCCATCTGTCGTTACGGCCCATACAGCAAGATCCCCACCACGAGGCGTCCAGAGGCATCAGCCCATAGCCAACGGCAAACGCTCGCCATCACAACTGCCATCTTTAGGGGCATATTATATCCTCGCATATTCTCCAGTCTAGTCGTCCAAAGACACCTACAGTCCCTACACGGCATCTTGAGTTCGCTATGCGCATCAGCCCTCCGGGTCGCGCCTTGTGTCACGCCTATTGGTCTTACTGTCCCTCTCACAGGATCCAGAGCAAGTCCTCAGCCTGGATCCCACAGCAATAGCAGTCCTTGCTATGCGGGAGGAATTCCTGTCGTCTGGGAATGGCGTCTCCCTGTTCATTCCCTCCGTGTCTTCCCTTTCGCCCCAGGTGATGACCGACGCAGCGGCCTCCACGGGCTTGCGGCTGTTTTTTGGCCACCTCCGGCTCGCAGCTCCCCGGCCTCCCCAGTTACTGGCAATTCCTGGCTGCGCCAAGGCGTCCTCTCTGTTGATTGTGTCCTTCCTACGTCAACTGGTCCAACTCTTGTTGTTGTTTCAGTTCAACATCCATTGTTCCTGTATCCACGGTAAGTTCAATCAGGCAGCGGACGCCCTCTCCCGCTTTAACCTTGTCTCTTTTCCGATCAGGTACCCGGAGCCGGACCAACATCAGCAGCTATCCCGGACTGGTCTCAACTAACCCTGGATTAGCCCCTCACCTCCTAGCGGCTACCCAACTTATCGATCACTCCCTTTCCCGCAATACCCTCAAGGCCTATCAGTCAGCCTGGAGGGCCTTTAACCGCTTCATCACGTATCACAGCACAATGACGTCCCGTGTCAAGCAAGTCGTAGCCTTCATTTCCTACTGTCACTCGCAGTTGGTGTTATCCGTTAATACGATCCGGCTATACCTGACCGGTGTACAACATTTCACGTCCCTCCAGGGCCCTACCGTACCCTCCTTATTTTCTTACCACACCGTTCGGGCTGGTATGTGCAGTGTCCAGAAGCGCCAGCCGATGGCCGGCACCAAACCACCGCCTTTCACAGGAGACGTTCTAGAACTATGTCAGATATCCTGGCCACTTCACCTTACGGTCTCCACATAAGTGGCATTTACAAGCAGCCATACACCTGGCCTTCTACAGCTTCTTACGGCCAAGCCAGTTTACTTGTAGTAGCCTCACAGCACGCATGCTGTACAAGCACCACCTGGTCCGATACGAAGACCATTTCATCTTACACTCAGCAGTCTCCAAGACGCGGCAGCTTGGCTCGGGTATGGACATACACTTCTATAAAACCAACAACCGCTGGTGCCCGGCCACTGTTCTCATCCGCTTGTTGCCCCTTTTGGCCAACCAACCAGGAACTGGCCCGCTTCTGCCTTTTCACACGAAAACTCTCAACGCAGCCCAGTGCATGGAGCATGTCAGGATACTCATGGGCATCTTTCACCTCAATCTTGCTCACTACTCCGGACATTCATTCCATATCGAAGCAGCTTCTACGGCCTCCCGCCAAGGGGTCCCGGTCCATGTTATCAAGAAATTGGGTAGATGGAAGTCCTCCTGTTTTGCCCGTTACATACCCAATCTGCAAATAGAGATGGCCCAGGCCTTTGTCAAACTCACCCAGTGACAGTCTTGATTCAACAAAGTGCAACCCCTACCTGGATGTTTTGCCCCCTTATTTTGGCATACCGTACGTTAGACAAGGGCACACTTTCAGGTCCATTTCAAGTAAGCGAGTTTATGTTAACCTTGTTTGTCATCCTTATCCGTATCGGTCTGAGGGCTCTGGACCATAAATAGAAAGGCCAGTATGGTGGCCTGAAATTATGGGAGGAGCCCGGTGGAGTATATAACCATCCGTCCGCCCGTCTTCCTCGTCGGTTCCGGTGCGCGATACCCACCCACCCATCCCCTTTATCAGGGCATTTCTCTAAGCATACTCCTCAAGTGAGTACTCATTTCACCCATTTCATATTCATTTCATTTTAAGGTATGCCCCCTTATTTTGGCATACCGTACGTTAGACCAGGGCACACTTTCAGGTCCATTTCAAGTAAGCGAGTTTATGTTAACCTTGTTTGTCATCCTTATCCGTATCGGTCTGAGGGCTCTGGACCATAAATATATATATATATATATATATATATATATATATATATATATATATATATATATATATATATATATATATTGTGAGGGGGTTTGCTCGGTAGCGGGTGTGTGTGACCCCCTGGATGAGTTCACAACACAAAGTCAGGCACAGCAGACAGCGGTGTAGGTTCAAAAAACAAAAGATCCGGTTTATTTAGGCTACATGCAGTGATACATATAACAGCCAAACAAAATAAAACAAGAAAATAAATCCTGGTCAGCTTGACCTCTAACTACACACGTAGACTCCCTGTCTAACAACTGGGTGCAGCCTTGTGCTGCCCCAGTCCCTGTCTCTATTGTAGGGGTTTGCCACACAGGCGTTAACTCACCGCACAGAACAGATCTCAGACTCCCCAGTCTATACACACAAAACTGGTTCCAGGATGGAGCATCTCCCTATGCATGCTGGGGTTTTTTGTAGAGGTCTTAATGAGCCCACTTACTACAGCTGGGCTCATTAACTGTCACGTCCTGGTAGGGAGGCCGAGATGCTGAGAGGGCTCCCCTTGCGGCCGAGTGCAGTACAACCCTGAAGGTGACACAGGGATGCAGTGCCCACAGTAGCACAGGTTGCCAGGTAGCAGTAGCCGATGATCAGTCTTGGGGCAACTGTGCAAGGAAGTCCAATGGCAGGGTCAAGGCCAGGCCGAGGGTCAACACGGAAGATCAGTCCAGAGGTCAGAACAACGGGTCCCAAGCTGAGAGCCGGAGAGCGGAGGTCAAGCCAAGCCGAGGTAGGATACCGGGAGCAGACAGGGAGCGTCAGATGTAAGCCAGAGGTCGGAGCCAGGAGAATCAACAGAAGCAGGTCAAAACGAGCCGGGTCGGTGAACGGGAGATCAGACAGCAGGAATCACGGGCACAGGTACTCAGGAGAAGCTGACGATAATCCAGCGATGAGGCTCTGTCAGGTGAACATTTAAATAGGCAGGGTGGCTGGGTTACGTCGTGTGCGTGCCGTAGCGTTCGTACGCCTACGACGTGTAATGTAATGCGTTTGTCCTACACCGCGTACTCGCACTCGATCAGACGCAGCTTTGGACGTTCGTCTCGGAACCATATAGCGCCTTCTTGTTTGCTGACGCGCGTTAACGTGATCGTACCGCGCGAGGTTACGCCTATTTCCCTGACAGTGCCCCCCCCCCCCCCCCCCAAGGGGCAGCCTCCGGATGCCTAAACGAGCCCATTTTTCAGGGTGAAGGTTGCGAAACCTGTGTATGAGCCTAGGGGCGTGTACAAAACTTGCAGGTTCCCAAGAGTTTTCTTCGACAGAATACCCCTTCCACTTAATTAAGAATTGGATTGTCCTACCTCTCCGACGACAGTCGAGGATAGACTCAACTTCGAATTCCGTATCATCACCAACCTGAATCGGAGGCGGGGGCGCTTCTTCTCTTCCTGAAAAAGGACTGACAGTTACATGTTTGAGAAGAGAGACATGAAACACAGGATGGATTCTGAAAGATTTAGGCAAGGTAAGTTCAAATGCTACAGGGTTAATTTCACGTTTGATTTCAAAAGGACCCAGGAACTTGGGTCCCAGCTTCCGAGATGGACATAACAATTTCAGATTTGCTGCTGAGAGCCACACTTTATCCCCTATCCTAAAGGTGGGGTTACTCCTCTTCTTCTTGTCATAGTGCCTCTTATATTCCTCCTGGGCTTTCTTCATAGTATCCTGGAGCATTTGATAATTTGCTTGAATGAAGCTTACCCTATCTTGAACAGCTGGGACGGTAGATTCAGGAATGGTATTTGGTAAAAATGAAGGATGGAACCCGTAATTTGCCCAAAAGGGTGATTGGTTGGTAGAGGCGTGCACTGAATTGTTATATGCGAATTCCGCACAGGGCAACAAAGAGACCCAATCATCCTGGGAGAAAGAACAGAAGCATCGGAGGTATTGCTCAAGCGTCTGATTGGTTCTTTCCGTTTGGCCATTGCTCTGTGGGTGATAGGCCGAGGATAGACATATCTTAATTGACAGTAACTTACAGAGTTCCTTCCAAAACCTGGAGGTGAATTGTACCCCTCTATCTGACACAATGCTGTCAGGTACACCATGTAGTCGGACAATCTCTTTTACAAAGATCCTAGCAGTATCCAAGGCAGAGGGGGTCCCTTTCATTGGCAGAAAATGCGCCATCTTGGATAGACGGTCCACCACCACTAAGATGGTAGTATATTCTTCAGAAGGAGGTAATTCTACAATGAAATCCATGGAGATTTCCTTCCAAGGTTTTTCTGGGACTGGTAGCGGCCTTAACAGGCCCCAGGGTCTGGCGTTCGACCCTTTGTTACGCTGGCAGATTGAACAGGAGTCAACGTACTTCTTACAGTCAGATCTTAGGGTAGGCCACCATAAGGACCGCTGCACCAGGTCAATAGTCTTTCGGACCCCAAAGTGGCCGGCTAATTGATGATCGTGAAAGGTCCTTAACACGAGTAACCTGGCTTGCTGAGGAACGAAGATTTTATTCTGATGCCATAGAAGCCCTTCTTGGCTTCTTAGGGAAGAAGCTTCTGTTTCCGTACATTGGCTGGCGGCCTGCACTAATGAAGCTCTTAGATCCGGTTGGATGAGCAGGAAGTTTTGAGGAGACAGGATTGTACTGGGTGGGATTCTCTCTGGGGAATCTGGGAACATTCGGGACAGAGCATCGGCCTTACCATTCTTTGATCCTGGGCGATAAGTTACGTGAAAGTTGAACCTCGAGAAGAATAAAGCCCATCGGGCCTGTCGGGGTCTTAGGCGTTTGGCCGTGCGGAGGTATTCTAGGTTTTTATGATCGGTAAAAACCAGAATGGGGTGAGCGGCACCCTCCAGGAGATATCTCCACTCTTCGAGGGCGGTCTTGATAGCCAGAAGTTCCCGGTCCCCCACATCGTAATTTTTCTCCGGAGCGCTCATCCTTCGTGAGAAAAAAGCTACAGGATGTAGTAGTGCCTTGGGGCCTTGGCGTTGGGATAGAATCGCTCCTGTGGCTACCTCTGAGGCATCAACCTCCAGCACATAGGGTAAGGCGGGATCTGGATGTTGCAGAATTGGTGCGGTGGTGAAGAGGGTCTTGAGCTGGTCGAAGGCGGACTGAGCTGCTGGGGACCAAAGGAACTTGGTATGCTGGCGAGTGGTCTGAGTAATGGGTGCTACAATGGTGGAAAAGTTTCTTATAAATCTTCGGTAGAAGTTTGCGAAGCCAATGAATCTCTGGACACCCTTCTTGTCAGAAGGAGCGGGCCAGTCTAGGATAGACTTCACTTTCTGGGGGTCCATGGCAATTCCGCCTGTGGTGATGATGAGCCCCAAGAACTGGATGGATTCCTTTTCGAAGTTGCACTTCTCGGCTTTAACGAATAATCCATGAGTCCTGAGAATGCATAATACTTTCCTAACATGTATTCTGTGGAGTTCCAGAGTGGTTGAGAAGATGAGAATGTCGTCAAGATAGGCGACAACAAAGTGGTCTAGATACTCCCGGAAAATGTCGTTAATAAAATGCTGGAAAGTTGCTGGGGCATTGCACAATCCGAAGGGCATGACTAAATATTTGAAATGTCCAAACCTCGTCCTAAATGCCGTCTTCCACTCGTCCCCCTCCCGGATGCGGACAAGGTTATAGGCTCCACGTAGGTCGAGCTTGGTAAAAATACGTGAAGTGTGGAACCTCTGAAGAAGTTCGGGGATGAGCGGAAGTGGATAACGGTTCTTCAGGGTGACATTGTTTAATTCCCTATAGTCTACACATGGTCTCAAAGTTTTGTCCTTCTTTTCTACGAAGAAGATGCCTGCACCGGCAGGGGACGAAGAGGGACGAATGAATCCCTTGGCCAGGTTCTCGTCTATATACTGTCTTAGGGCCCCAAGCTCGGTTTCGGAAAGAGGAAATATCCGGCCAAAGGGAATGGGAGCCCCTGGTAATAACTCGATGGGGCAGTCATAAGGGCGATGAGGTGGTAGGACATCTGATTTCTTCTTGTCGAACACATCTCTGAATTCCTGGTAGGCGGCTGGTATGTTAGGGGCTGGACTGGGTATGGGTTGAACGGTCAGGCAACTGGACAAGTCCTTAGATTCGGGATCCAGACAATATTGTTGGCAGTAGGCGGAAGTAAAGGATATCTCCTTCTTGGGCCAATCAATCCGAGGGTTGTGTGCCTGCAGCCATGGGATTCCTAGGATAACGGGAAACATAGGAGAACACAGGACATCAAACTTAAGGAACTCCCGATGACCCGAGTCTGTGGTCGTTAGAATGGGTCTTGTTTCCCTGGTGACATGGCCAGAGCTAGGTAGGGAGCCATCGGCCAGACGGACAGTCAGTCTTTGTTTCTTGAGGAGTAGTGGGAGAGCAAGATTCTTAGCTAAGGTTAAGTCCAAAAAACAGCTACAGGCCCCAGAATCGAGTATTGCCTGTAAGTGAACTTCCCGACCTGCCACCATCAATGTGACAGGAAGGGTGATATGGGCCGAGGTGGGCTTCGTTACTTGGAGGTGAAGTGGAGGATAGAGGATTGGTTTGCTTGGTCTTGTGGGACAATTGTTTATAAGATGTCCTGGCTCTCCACAGTAGAAGCAAAGGTGTGCCTGTCGGCGGTAAAGTCTTTCCTCGGAGGTTAAGGGGGAACGAAGCAGGCCTTTCGGAGCAGAGGTTGCCGAGGGGTAGACCGAAGGTGGCGCCAGGATAGGAGAAAGGGTCCGAGCGCGTTCAGACTGGCGTTCCCGTAGACGCCTATCCAGCTGAATGGTAAGTCGGGTAAGATCCTCAAGTGTAGGGGGAACCTCTACTCTGGCTAGCTCATCCTTGAGGACTTCAGACAACCCCATCCGGTATTGATATTTCAGAGCTGCCTCATTCCAGCCAGAATCTGCAGACCATGTCTGGAACTCCACTGTGTAGTCCTCCGCAGGCCGCTCACCTTGACGCAGGGAATACAAGGTTGCTTTGGCTGTTGCTGTCCGAAAGGGGTCGTCGTATAGGCGAGCCATAGCTTGAAAAAACTGGTCCAACGTACTGACGAAGGAGCTGCGTTGTTCTAGTAGGCCGTGGGCCCACGTCTGGGGATCGTCCCTTAGCAGGGAGATGGTGAAACCCACTTTGGTTACTTCGGAGGCAAAAGTCTGGGGTTGTAAGGAAAAGTATAAATAACATGAGTGCCGGAAGGATCTAAATTTCCTTCGGTCCCCCTGAAAATACTCTGGTGCAGGGACTCGTGGTTCCGGCGAGGTAGTAGCTATAGTGGTAGCACCTTGGCAGGAGGAGTGCTGCAGATGTTCTTCCAGCCGGAGATACTTTTCTTGGAGTCTCTTAATTGCTGGAGTAAGAGCCATAACTTCCTGTAGGATGGCCTCCATCGGGGAGTCGCCTCTGTCGGCCTCGGACATTGGCTGGATTATACTGTCACGTCCGGGTAGGGAGGCCGAGATGCTGAGAGGGCTCCCCTTGCGGCCGAGTGCAGTACAACCCTGGAGGTGACACAGGGATGCAGTGCCCACAGTAGCACAGGTTGCCAGGTAGCAGTAGCCGATGATCAGTCTTGGGGCAACTGTGCAAGGAAGTCCAATGGCAGGGTCAAGGCCAGGCCGAGGGTCAACACGGAAGATCAGTCCAGAGGTCAGAACAATGGGTCCCAAGCTGAGAGCCGGAGAGCGGAGGTCAAGCCAAGCCGAGGTCGGATACCGGGAGCAGACAGGGAGCGTCAGATGTAAGCCAGAGGTCGGAGCCAGGAGAATCAACAGAAGCAGGTCAAAACGAGCCGGGTCGGTGAACGGGAGATCAGACAGCAGGAATCACGGGCACAGGTACTCAGGAGAAGCTGACGATAATCCAGCGATGAGGCTCTGTCAGGTGAACGTTTAAATAGGCAGGGTGGCTGGGTTACGTCGTGTGCGTGCCGTAGCGTTCGTACGCCTACGACGTGTAATGTAATGCGTTCGTCCTACACCGCGTACTCGCACTCGATCAGACGCAGCTTTGGACGTTCGTCTCGGAACCATATAGCGCCTTCTTGTTTGCTGACGCGCGTTAACGCGATCGTACCGCGCGAGGTTACGCCTATTTCCCTGACATTAACTCTTCCCCTCTAATTGTAAAAGTCTGCATAAAGCCTGAATCTAGGACACACATTTCCCATCCTGAATACAACCAGGTGATTTTACCTGCGTGCTGCCACAATATATATATATATATATATATATATATATATATATATATATATATATATATATATATATATATATATAAAAAACATGTAGATGTTTAACTAAAATATATATATATATATATATATATATAAAGTTAAACCTCTACGTTTTTTTTTGTGTTTTTACCAATAATATTCCTTTAGATTGGCTTTTGAAATTTACAAACAAACCAATTTAGAAATTAAGTCGGGCTGAGTCACACTTGTGTGACTTTGGACATCAGAGTCACATGACAAGTCATACCCCATGATTTTCAATGTATACTATTCATATCAAGTCACACCGACTTCAACATAGTCCCTGTACTACTTTAGTCCGACTTTGATGTGAGTTGAGGTCCATAGACCTCAAGTTTACACAGGCGTTCCCTGGAATTGCGGCAAAATTACTAACGCAAAATCCTGGGAAAGTTGTGCACCTTTCCCTGTGACTCCTGTGTCCATAGACCTCAGGATTACAAGGCATTGCTTAAAGTCGCATCAAAATCTCAAAACTTTCAGGTCCCACAAGTGTGAGAGGGCCCTAAGTCACTGTGCTGAGTACTATTATACCTAGAATATAAAGTAGTCACACCATCAAACACTACTAAACGTATGTTCTCAATATAATTGTGCTCAAATGGCTGAAAATCACACAGACAGTATCACCTACTGAAAGCTTCCATTAGACTCAGTAACATATGCTGAAAAGAGGCGGATGCCTATTAGCCAATGCCACATCAGCATGAGCATGATTGTTACTATAATATTAATGCTTGAAATGCAAAACAATATTGTATAGAATCAAATATTAGTAAATATATTTTCTCTGTAGGTATGTGCTCAGCTCTTATATAAAATGTGGGTTGCGCTAACTATTAAATATAACCAAAGTGCCATGCTTATATAAAAACCTCTTTAGAAAGAGAAATGACTCCTCCTTCATCAAGGTAAATATTGCAAAAGTGCTATATGAACCAACAAAATATTCAAAATGAATTAAATATGATTCAACAAAATGGTCAAAAAAGTGTTGGTACCCCTGCAGGGTTGTCCCCTCTGTCCATATCACGGGCTAGTCATCCCTTCCGTGGTGCCAAATAATTTAAAGTGCCAAACAGTGCATCTAACCACATAAAGTGTAAAATCAATTACAATGCACTATGAATATCCCAAGTGAGTGATCACTCCTATAATAAAAGTGCACAATGCAAAACAATCACTCCAATGCTGACTGATTTTTCTTATTTCAAGGTGCTTTTCTTCAAATATAAAGTGCTTCTTAAAATCACCAAGTGACTCCACCACCACCAAATGAAATGGCCACTCACCAGATCTAATCTGTATATGCACCTTTAGTTCATTTAGGATAACCACTCCTTTTGGGAATCTCATCAAAAGCCTCTCCAGACAGAAAAGTAGAACCATTTTGTGCTCTTTATCTCACAAGGATATATAATAGACCATCATGGTGCAGTATATCAGAACAGGTTTATTTAAAAAAAAATTAAATAACAAAGTTCAAACTCACATGTGCTTGTGCCTGAGCCGGCACCAAGCATGTCCAGACATGTACGTAGGAATATGGATTCAATCGGCCCTTCTATGTATTCAAAAGCCCCCATGCAGCAGTCTATATTCTGTGGTTTTTGAATACGTCCCAAGCCTCTTCCTCATACACCGAACATAAACGGAGGTCCCGGCATCCACTACTCATTTCGAAAACGTTGCATCATCAGGAAGCTGCCATTACTTTACGTTCATCCTCTTTTATATTCTTATTTTACCACCAAACAACCTAATTACCGGTTATCCCCTGCCCCATACGATCGGGAACACACAAACCGGAAGTGCATCACCGGATGTCACTGATCGTGCATTTTTACTCCTGTTCGTATTCCGTAGGTTTCCCATCAGAAATGCGTCACCGGAAACTCCAGATCGGCCATCTTAACTATTGTGTAGTGACCTATTTCTCCCCAGGTGTTCCGTCGAACATACGTCATCACATATGCCTAACCACACCACATTATGCACTGTGTTTACCTCCCCCTAAGGTCACTCCCCCCACCAATCAACTCGGGGGGCCAGCAAGATTATACCCAACAGCACAGATTATGGTGCCTTCTACTATCAATCTGCCCGTGTATAGTGAATGACCTCTCCCCACGTACATCGCTAGGCAGCTTTTACAATATTTAAAAAACATCTATCATTCACCTTACGTTTATACTAGCTGGTTTACAAAAGGAGAACATACATTTTTTATTATATTAAAAAACCAAATAAATTAATTCAAAACAAAATACAAGGGGCAAAAAGTTATTCCATTTCCTATTTCCCAAATCCAATATAATCCAGTAATACAACCAAAAAAATAAAATAAAGTATAAAGAACAATAAATGAAATAAGTAAAATGGAAAAGTTAGTATTAAAATTTAAGCGAAAAATAAAATTAAAATAAAAAAAAGAATCAAAAAAGGAAAAAAATAAATAAAAAACATAAAATAATATACACACACACACACACACACACACACACATATATACACACACATACATATACACAAGAAGGAAACTGAAAATGAAAAATGGAATGAAAAATAAAATAGTAAGAATAAAAGTAGAAAATGAAAAAAAAATGAAAATAAATAAAAATAAGTATAAAATAAATAATAAATAAATAGAAAATAAAAGATAGAAAAATTAATAATCTTCTATGAAACAATTTATAATCGAGCTCCACGTTCATTCCCAAAGGTCTCATTGTATTCAATTTAAAAATCCAATAAGTTTCATTGCGTGATACTTCTCTACGCAAGTTTACATTTCTCCAATTCTGTTCTATCTTATCAATTACATAGAATTTGAGATTGCGAGGATACCTACCATGTACATCTCTGAAATGTTTTGAACCACTGTGATATTTATATCCCTTTTTAACCACTTCGCATCCAGGCCAATTCTGACATTTCTCTCCTACATGTAAAATTCATAATTTTTTTGCTAGAAAATTACATAGAACCCCCAAACATTATATTTTTTTTTAGCAAAGACACTAGAGAATACAATAGCGGTTGTTGCAACTTTTTTATCTCGCACGGTATTTGCGCAGCAATTTTTCGAACGCATTTTTTTCTGAAAAAAAAGTTTCATGCTTAAAAAAAAAAGTAAAGTTAGCCCATTTTTTTTGCATAATGTGATAGATGAATATACGCCGAGTAAATAGATACCTAACATGTCACGCTTCAAAATTGCACGCGCTCGTGGAATGGCGCCAAACTTTGGTATTTAAAAATCTCCATAGGCGACACTTTAAAAAAAATACTGGTTACATGTTTTGCGTTAAAGAGAAGTTCTAGTGCTAGAATTATTGCTCTCGCTCTAACGTTCGCGGCGATACCTCACAAGTGTGGTTTACACACCGTTTTCATATGTTGGCGGGACTTGCGTATGCGTTCGCTTCTGCGTACGAGCTCACGGGGACAGGGGCACTTTATTTTATTTTTTTATTGTTAATTTTACTTTTATTTTTTTAGTTTGACACTTAAAAAAAAAAAAAAAAAAAAATGATTACTTTTTATTCCTATTACATGGAATGTAAACATCCCTTGTAATAGAAATATGGCATGATCGGACCTATTTATGGTGAGATATGGGGTCAATAAGATCCCATATCTCACCTCTAGGCTGAGAAGCCTAAAATAAAAACAAAACTGATCCTGGCTTCCTAGCCAAATCGGCGCAGTTATTTTGAATGCAGAGGCAGGGCATGACGTCATAACATTGCGCCCGGCCTCCGAACGATCATAGAGACTCTGGGACGATCTGGTCCGCCGGAAATCTCTATGGTATTATCTGGGGGCCGGCGGATCCTGTGACCGACTCACCGATGGAAGCAGTGAGTCGTAGAAGCACCGGAGGGCAGCGGGAGGGGGGGACATCCCCTCCCGCAAGAACGATCAAGCGGCGGAACAGCCGCTATGATCGTTCTTATGGTGCAGGGAATCGCCGGCGGAAAACGCTGATATCTGAATGATGTCTGTGGCCTCAGGCATTATTCAGATATACCCCCGGAAAGTCAAGGGACGTCCCTGGACGGTACCTTGGGCGGGAAGTGGTTGATGTTCCTGATATACTCACCAGTTCGCTTGGACAGGGCCCTAGTTCTACCCACGTACTGGAGCCCACAACTGCACTCTAGTACGTAGGTAACATGCGTGCTACCACATGTAATTAATTTATCAATCCTATATTTCTGCTCTATGACATGAGATCTTAATTTAATGATTTTTTTTTCTTTCCTGTAGTGAGCCTGCATGGCTTACATTTTCCACATTTATAAAAAAAACCTTTATGGTCAAAAAAGGTAAAGTTTTTTTTCTTTTTTTTGGGGGGGGTCAGGTACATTTTTTAAAACATCTCTTACTCTCTTTGCCTTTCTATATATAAATGCCGGCTTTTTTGGTAGGAATTTACCCAGATGTGGGTCATTACAGATTGGGCCAGTTTTTTCAATATGATCCTTTATAATTCTTTATATTGATAATTAAACCTCTTAATAAAAAGGTATCTTGTTCCCCATATGAGGTTTATGTTTACTTTCCAATAATTGGCCCCTATCTAGTTGTCCAATAATTGGTCCCTATCTAGTTGTCCCTATTTTGTCTCCAATATTTTCTCCAACATCGCTTCCTTGGGTAAC